>NC_072459.1:545996-573496 GCF_027596085.1 Anoplopoma fimbria
TGTGTGTGTGTGTGTGTGTGTGTGTGTGTGTGTGTGTGTGTGTGAGTGGGTATCAGTGTGGTTGTGTAGATTTTTTCGTGTGTGTGTGTGTGTGAGAGGCTGTCTCAGTGACTACAGTTTGATGAATCACACTGTTTCTGAATATTTTCTTTTTCTGCTGAAGGTCGGCTCATCCTGACGGAAAACCGTAAATCGTCTAATAAAACACCTTTTTAAAAATAATCTAACCATAAATCCATCCTCTAATAAAACACCTTTTTAAAAATAATCTAACAAATCCTCTAATAAAACCCCTCTTTTTAATAATGATACCGTGAATCCTGTAATAAACCCCCTCTTGTATTTAGTCTAACGAAGCCCTTCAGAGTCCTGTTCAGTTTCACTCATCGACCCGTGGGACCTGTTCGGGTCTTTCTGTTCGTTTGAGGTGTCACATGTCTGTGAGTGTGTACCTTTTAATTTTGAGCGAACTTTATTGGCTGTCTTCTTGATGTCAGCTGTGAGGTCCTCCAACTCCTGCTTGGTCTCTGCAGAATGAAAGAGAAGGTCGGTTATGATGTGGATCATGTCAGAGTGTCTTCAGTAGAAACCAACACCAGGGGGGTCTGTTTAAAACACGCTGCACAACCTCATATTAAAACAACCAGTGATGTCATTTATTTATATTTATATTCATATTCATATCATCATTTAAAGTGAAAGCTGACAAATAATTTAAGATAAGATAAGATAATCCTTTGTTAGTCCCGCAGCGGGGACATGTGCAGGCTTACAGCAGCATAGAGTTAAAGTGCACACAAGAGACATAGTAAAGAAAGACAAGATAAAAATAAAAATGAAATAAAAAAACAAGTATTATAAATAAGCAATAAAAAACAGTAGAAAATCAACAATAACTGAAATATTATATTTACAGACAGAAAAAAACTATTAAAGCTATAATTGCACAGTGTATTAGTGTATTAGTGTATTAGTGTCATGTGGTCTGCTGGGAGCAGAGCTGGTTGTGCAGCCTGACAGCAGCAGGAAGGAAGGACCTGCGGTACCTCTCCTTCACCACCGGGGGTGAAGCAGCCGGTGGCTGAAGGAGCTGCACAGAGCTGCCAGGGTGTCCTGCATGGGGTGGGAGGTGTTGTTCATCAGGGATGACAGCTTGGCCATCACCCTCCTGTCTCCCACCACCTCCACCGTATCCAGTGGACACCCAGCACACTGCTGGCCTTCCTGACAAGCTTGTTCAGTCTCTTCTTGTCTGCTGCTGAGATGCTGCTGCTCCAGCAGACCACTGCATAGAAGATGGCTGATGCCACCACGGAGTTGAAAACTCCTGAGGACCTCAGTCTCCTCAGCAGATACAGTCTGCTCTGACCCTTTTTATAAAGTGCATTTGTATGATTAGTCCAGTTTATTGTTCAGGTGAACACCCAGGTACTTATAAGATCTCACAATCTCCATGTCCTGTCCCTGGATGTTCACTGGTTCCGGAGGACAGTGTTTACCCCGGAGGAAGTCCACAACTCCTCCTCTTTAACAAGTTAAAGAGGAGGATTCCTAAAACATGCACAGAGTCGGGCTAACTGTTTCAATCTTTATGCTAAGCTAAGCTAATTGTGCTGAACACAGACATGACATTAAGATCCATCTGAACATGTGACTCTCAGAGAGAAAGACATGTGGCCCATCAGGAAGAAGGAGAAGGAGAAGAAGAAGAAGGAGAAGAAGGAGAAGAAGAAGAAGGAGAAGAAGGAGAAGGAGAAGAAGAAGGAGAAGGAGAAGAAAAAGAAGCTGAATGAGAGGAAGAATCACATCTTGTCAGCCATGTTGGAGGAGGCCATTGATGTGTGTGTGTGTGTGTGTGTGTGTGTGTGTGTGTGTGTGTGTGTGTGATAACTGCAGCAGTGCAGTCAGATTTACGAGCGCTGCAGTGCCGTTCAGCCTCGTCTCCTCTGACTCACCCTGTTCTCTGTCTGACCGCTCGCTCTCTGCTTTATTAGCATCACATGCTAAAGCTGCTAACTCTCTTATCTCCATGTTTCATTGAACCGTCCTGTGTTCATGGTGACAATAAACGTTTTGTTGCTTATTTAAAACCGGCTGTAGTATTTTTCTTTATTGTAAACATGTGATAATTGTTTCTGACGCTCGTCAAAGTCAAAGCAGCTCAGATTATGATTTGATTAGTGTTAACGAGTTAGATGATGATCAATGTCATTCCACACACACACACACACACACACACACACACACACACACACACACACACACACACACACACACACACACACACACACACACACACACACACACACACACACACACACACACACACACACACACACACACACACACACAGACACACACACACACACACACACACACACACACACACACACACACACACACACAGACACACACACACACACAGACACACACACACTTCTCTTTGGTGGGAATGATAGCCGGTCGCTGAGCTGTGAGTCTTTAGAAATGATACTCCTCTCACTACAACTCCCATCATGCATTATTGAGTCAGAAACACTGGAATGCATTTTGTGTGACGGGCCGTCGGCTGCAGAGCGAGCTGACCCAGAAGTGAGGAGGAGAAGAAGAACTAAAGCGACGTGTTTTCACCGGAGGGGAGAAGAAGAGTCTGAAGAGATGTTTATCATTCTGAGGTCACACGTCTCTCTTTATGTGAATATTAATATGGATCCTTTTCCATGACAAGAAATATCAATTTATTTCTCATCTTCTAAATATACAAGTTTTATAGAAAAATGTGTATTTAAATATTTAGACATTGAGTAGTTAACCACAAGATTAATGAATGTAATATTAAAATTAATAAACATCAGACCCGGTTCACATCTACTTTTTTAAGAATCATTTTTGTAGAATTGGTTGAAAGTTATTATGAACATAATCAAAATAAAAACTGATTTCCAGGAAGTCTTTTAGTTTATATCACAAGGAATGTTCAAACATTTTCAAACTAAATAGAGGATTATTTATTTTGAATTCTTGTGATTTTAAGTTTTTTCATGTTTGCTGACCAGCTGATCTCCAGTTGAGGTGAAGAACAAAGTGTATTTAGAGGAAAACATGCATCCTTTGTTTTTCTATATTCACACACAAATAAAATAAAAAGAAAGAGAACAAAGAAGAAGAACAAAAAATAAAGAACAAGAAGCAAAAGGAGATGAAGATGATGGAGGAGAAAGAGACTCACTTGTCCTCAGCGGTTGACCTCCTCATCTCCTTGGAGGTCAACTGGACTTCATGCAGTTTAAACACTTCAACCAGAAGAAGAGCAGAGACTTCACAGGCAGCATGCAACGCAGACGAGACGGAGGGAGAGAGAGAGGGGGGGGGGGGAGGAAGAGGTGAGAGAGAGGAGAGGGGGAGGAAGAGGTGGGAGAGGGGGAGGAAGAGGTGAGAGAGAGAGGGGGAGGAAGAAGGAAAGACTAAGAGGAGACAGAAGATCAGAGGATCTAAAGATAAAGAGGTGAAGAAGAAAACAGAAAAAAGACACAAACATGAAAAATGGATGGAAAAAGAAAAACAGAAACATCATAATTTTTCATGCAATAACAGAAAACATGAACATGCAGAGAGACGATCATGCAGAACAAACAGAACACCAAAGTAAAGCGACGTCGTGTTCAACGTTTAAATCACCAACTGAGAAAACTCATGAAGAAGAAAAGGACCAACACAGAGTTCATGAGGTTAAAGGTCGGTTCAGGAGATGATGGTGGTTCGGCTTAAAATACTACAGAAGTTATTGAACATCTGGATTCACCTGGAGAAGAACCAGTGTTCTGCTGGAGGAACATCTCTGAGGGTAGTGTAGCTCTGAATGCTGCAGGAGACCAGTGTACAGACCGGTATAAGACCAGTGTACAGACCGGTATAAGACCAGTGTACAGACCGGTATAAGACCAGTGCACAGACCGGTATAAGACCAGTGCACAGACCGGTATAAGACCAGTGCACAGACCGGTATAAGACCAGTGTACAGACTGGTATAACTGGATTTATAGATCTACTTTGTTGTGGATAAACATCCAAGATGGAGACGTGGTCTGGATGACATCGATGTGTTTAATGTCTCCATGTTCATATTTGATGTTTCGTGTCTCTGAGGAGCAGAGTGACATCGTATTGTTGTCTGTCCAACAACGAGCTGAAAGTCTCCTCCAGTGAAAACGTCACGCTGAACGTGATGAAGACTCAGCTCAGCTCAGATGAGGCCTGAGGCTTCAGCTGAGACGGAGTCGTTGAGCTGAGTCATTAATGCTGAGTCATTAACGCTGAGTCATTAACGCTGAGCCACAGCGAGTCGTTCAGACTGGACGCAGAGCAAAACTCACACTGGAGACATTTATTCTGTGTGTCAGGTGGACTGAGGGGACGAGGTTCAGGTTCACATGAAGTCCAGAAGACAATCTCCGGTTCTTTGAAGTGAAGTCAAAGCTTCCTGTCTTAAAGCTGCATTCTCTCTCCTGTCCACCAGGGGGCGACTCCTCTGGTTGTATAGAAGTCTATGAGAAAATGACTCTACTTCTCTCTTGATTTATTCCCTCAGTAAACATTGTAAACATGAGTTTATGGTCTCAATCTCTAGTTTCAAGTCTTCTTCAATACAGCATGATGTTCATTTAGTAAATGATGCTCCATTTAGAGTCAAACAGACCATAAAGCAGGGGATGCTTTAGGGCGGGGCTACACACTGATTGACAGATGATCCTCAGTCCATATATGGTCACTTCCTGTTCACTGGTTGCAAAAAGACAAGATGGCGACGGCTAAAACGCTGAAAAGGTTCATAAACAACCGCGTCACCATGACTACATCCATTAGTTATATACTGTGATTATGACTGTCATTTAACTCTTTATATCTGACAGCAGCGATCACTCAGTCTAGTGTAAATACGACCAGAACCACGAACCAGCAGCACTGAGTGAGTCTGTGGAACGTTTAACGTCACAGAAACACGGTTCTATCGGTTCTATCGGTTCAGGACAGATCGGCGAGCTCTTACTTTCGTCAGGGTTGGGGGCGGCCAGGATGGCGCTGTGCTGCTTCTTGACCTGCTCCACATCCTCCGACAGCTTTTCTATACAGCCTCTGATCTCCTCCACCTGGACACACACACACACACACACACACACACACACACACACACACACACACACACACACAAGATTAGATATGCATTCAGTTCATTTGAATAATCATCTCAGAAATCTTTTTGCATAAAACCAGATAAGAAATTAAAATATTCGCCCTGATAATGTATTTTTATCATCATTTGTTTTGTGGTTAAAAGTTGTTTTTTCAGTCCAAACTGTCAAAGTGACGTCATGGTTTTCTACTTCATTTCCACATTTGTTGAAGTAGTTTGTGAACACGTTACTGTCCCCATAACGTCTGTATGTGAACACGTTACTGTCCCCATAACGTCTGTATGTGAACAACACGTACTGTCCCCATAACGTCTGTATGTGAACACGTTACTGTCCCCATAACGTCTGTATGTGAACACGTTACTGTCCCCATAACGTCTGTATGTGAACACGTTACTGTCCCCATAACGTCTGTATGTGAACACGTTACTGTCCCCATAACGTCTGTTTGTGAACACGTTACTGTCCCCATAACGTCTGTATGTGAACACGTTACTGTCCCCATAACGTCTGTATGTGAACACGTTACTGTCCCCATAACGTCTGTATGTGAACACGTTACTGTCCCCATAACGTCTGTATGTGAACACGTTACTGTCCCCATAACGTCTGTATGTGAACACGTTACTGTCCCCATAACGTCTGTATGTGAACACGTTACTGTCCCCATAACCCTGTATGTGAACACGTCTGTCCCCATAACGTGTGAACACGTTACTGTCCCCATAACACGTTACTGTCCCCATAACGTCTGTATGTGAACACGTTACTGTCCCCATAACGTCTGTATGTGAACACGTTACTGTCCCCATAACGTCTGTTTGTGAACACGTCACTGTCCCCATAACGTCTGTATGTGAACACGTTACTGTCCCCATAACGTCTGTATGTGAACACGTTACTGTCCCCATAACGTCTGTATGTGAACACGTTACTGTCCCCATAACGTCTGTATGTGAACACGTTACTGTCCCCATAACGTCTGTATGTGAACACCTAACTGTCCCCATAACGTCTGTATGTGAACACGTTACTGAACACCTTACTCAGTTATTATTATTATTTGTCTTAAATATCATCTAATTAAACCCAGAGTTTTAAATAAATATCGGAACCTCCAACACAGTTTGCATTAAATATGATTATATTTTACATATATATATATTATATTATATTATATTTTATAATTGTGTTATTGTCAATAAATCTCGTGCAAGCAGGAGAATCTGGAGCAGAAAGCAGGTGAATAGTGGAGCTCAGCGTGTCTTTGTCAGATCTTCAGATCTGTTCTGGGATCAGTTCTCAGGAAGTCTGTCACTCTGCAGATCTTTGCTCAGATTACAGAGAATCTCTGAGTTTCTGTTTCACAAATAAAACAAAGAGAATCAGCTGATTGATGCCTGAAAGGAAAACTCCTCCGTCGTCCATCAGATTCTTTATAACAACTTAAAAACTAACTCTGATACGTAAAGAATGAGAGCTGGATTTATTAATCAGCTGACAGTAAAAGTTTGGATTATTAAATAAAAATAAAATTAAAAAGTATAATTCAGAAGTTTTAGCTTCCTGATGGCAGATGCTGTTATCTTTTAAATTCTGCAAACAGACAAATCATTAATGTTTTATTTCTCATTTTGCTTCTAAACTCATATAATTTCTTTCCTGCTCTGATTTTGTTTCTTTTTGTTTCCAGTTCAACACATTTAATATATTTTCCACAAAAACTGGCTGCATGCTTCATTCATTTCATGTGTTTTACGGTTTGTGTTTTTGTGTGTTTTCAAGTTTTTGTTGCGTGTATGTGCGTGTTTTCTTGTGTTTTTTGTGTTTTTTCATATGTTTTTATGAGTTTTTCTTGTGTTTTTGTGAGTTTTTTGTGTCTCACCTGTTCGAAGAACTCATCCATGAAGTGGTCCCGGTCCACCTGCACCACCTCTTCATCATCATCGCTGTCCTTAGCCTGCAGACAGACAGGAGACACATGATGCCATGAAACGCTGAGTCATCGTTCACTCTGAACAAACATCATCACACAGAAATCATTTTCATGATCCATCAGTTCCTTTAGTTCCAGACGGACGTCCTCTTTAAAGATCAGATCCATAAATGATCAGAAATACCAAAAACCTCGATAGCTTCAGTCGTTCTGAGAAATGATCTCCTGAACTCTGAATCAGACGGAGAACCTCAGAGAGGAACCATCATCATCCTCACTGAGCTCCACGGACAGAACAACCACACAACCACGTTTAAGAGGCTTTACACAGTATTTCATCAGAAGACAGGTCACGATTCTAAAATAAACACAAATCTGGTTCCTTTTGTGTTCCAGTTATTTTATTTGTACTTTTATCGTCGTATGTTGGAATCATCTCCATAAAAGACGAATAATAACAAATAGTAAGGTTACATAATAACTACCTGAAAGGAGGAAAAGACAGACAGACAGACAGACAGACAGACAGACAGAGAGACAGACAGACAGACAGCAGGTGAAACAGATTAAAGCAACGTCTCAGTGAAAGTAAACAGCTCTCAGTTACACTGAGTGGATTTCTATTGTTGTCAATAGAGACGAGTGTGTGTGTGTGTGTGTGTGTGTGTTTGTGTGTGTGTCTGTCTTTAGATGTGTGTGTTTGTGTGTGTGTGTGTGTGCGTGTGTTTGTGTGTGTGTCTGTCTTTAGGTGTGTATGTGTGTGTGTGTGTGTGTGTGTGTGTGTGTGTGTGTGTGTGTGTGTGTGTGTGTTTGTTTGTCTAACGTTAATGGCAGAAAGTAAAAATATCTTCAGTATCAACGTTGTCCTCAATGTTTTTAACAGCAGACAAACAAAACATCTGATCTCCACAACAACAGAGAGAGACAGGTGGAGACAGACAGACAGGTGGAGACAGACAGACAGGTGGAGACAGACAGACAGACACGTGGAGACAGACAGACAGGTGGAGAAACAGATGTATGACTGACTGCATAGAAAGCAGTGAGACAGGTAGGGATACACTCAAGCAGCCGACGAACAGCATGCTAACGTTAGCATCTCATCCCCATTGAAACTCATATGAAACACAAGCTAGCATGCTAACACGCTAACAGCCTTTTCTCTCGTAAGCAACGTAGCTCAACTTTTACTTAATATCAGGATTAGCTTACACGCTCCAGAAAAGATGCTCCGCCTCCAGAGACTAAAGACGTATCACAGTAGAAACGTTTCTTTAAAAGTCTCCTTGTTTCTGTTTAAGCTTTTTTAAGTCTTTGTCTCCATCATGTGACCTTTAACTGATGATATTTAGTATTGAGCCAGCACGGTTAGCACATGGTAGCATCCCTCTCTCTTTCTGTCAGACTGCAGTCATTGTGTCCCTCGGTGCCTCCCCCTCCCCCCATCAGTGTGAATAATAATAATAGTTATTATTAATATTATTAGGGTCTAAAGAAAGTCTAACCTGGGATCTACTGGGTCTTATGGTCTAAAAAGGAAAAGATAGAACAGAGGTCTAACTGGGTCCATCAGGGTCCAACAGGGTTTATCAACAAAAAACTAACAGGGTCTAAATGAGAAATCTATGGGACCCTGTAGATCAACCTCATCCAGGTCCAACAGGAGCCTAAAACCATCTAAAGGGTTCTAACAAGCATCCAGTTCAGAATCTATCTGTGTCTCACAGTAAAGGTCTAATGGGGTCTCAGATAAAGATGTGACTGGTTCCAGCTGGTTCTAACAGGGTCTAATGATGGTTTAACTGGGTCCATCAGGTCCAACAGTCCTCCTGTAGAGCATCTAACAGGATCTTATTGTTCTGGTCTAACGGGGTTTATCAAGGTCCTGCAGGGTCTAACGTAGATCCATCAGGTCTACCAGTCTTTGAGAGGCCCTCAGTGCTGCAGATGTGTCTGTATAGGTCTGCCGCCGAGCATCATGGGAACACAGTGACAGAGAAGTCGTCTGTTCTGAGCTGATAAGCTCCGTAACAAAGAGCGCTTAATCACAGACGACTGTAAAGGTCTCAGCGCCCCCAGAGAGGAGCAGGGGCTGATGGGTAATCTGTGAGGGGTAACACCTGGAGACATTAAATACTTTATACTACTTTAAACATCTGGAGACATTAAAGACTTTTTTTATGAAGTACATTTTACTGATAATACTTTTTTACCTATAAGACTCAGAGAACTACAGTACCGTATCCCTAAAATACACATAGTATTGCGGAACTGTATCTCTTGTACACAGAGATTGTAGTACTATATCCCTATAGTACACATAGTACTGCAGTAACGGGACTGAACTCCATTCATTCATTCATTCATGATTTTCTTTTCTTGAAATTGTTTTATTTCCTTCCTTAGCTTTTCATTATTTCCCTTCCTCTCCTCATTTGAATAATTTGTCCCTTCTCTTATTTTCTTCTCCTTTCCCTAATCTCCTTTCCTTCCTCTCCTCTCCTTTCCCTTTCATGTCCTTTTCATTACTTTTTAACCTTCCCCAGTCCTTCTTTCACTGTCCTCCCCCTTTCATTCCTTTCCACTGCTCTTTGAGACATGAGGAGAGAGGAGAGAGGAGGGGGGAGAGAGGAGGGGGGAGAGAAAGGAGGGAGGAGACAAGAGGAGAGAGGAGGGTCTCTTCCCCCCATGTCATGAAGACTTAAATCAGGACATTGACCTCAGGTGTCAGAGTGTGTTTCTGATGCCAGCTGAGTGTGTGTGTTTTTACATGCATGGATACACACTCTGTGATTCTGTGTGTGTGTGTGTGTGTGTGTGTGTGTGTGTGTGTGTGTGTGTGTGTGTGTGTGTGTGTGTGTGTGTGTGTGTGTGTGTTAGCAGCAGACTGTGCCAGCAGCGAGCTGTGTTACCCACAATCCACTGGGCTCTCTGGCTCTCTACCCAGAGTCCATCTGTGCTCTCGGTGACGGCTCGCTGCTTGTTCACAAACACACACCGATCGATCAGATCAATAACATACTGATCTGAATAAATATGTATTTTATTTGTTCTCATATTACAGAGAAAACCCAACGTGTTCATATTGTGGCCGACACTCAGATATCCCAGCCTCTTATGAGCACATGAACGCACCACAAGTCAGCAGTCTGAGCCTCGTTAACACAGGTTAAATTATCGGACTGTAAATATACAGAAAGCTACTGGATTCTAGTCACAATAATACTGTGAAATGACTTCACAGTGATGATTCCAGTGGAACATCATCAAGAGCTGTTACATGATGATTCATCACGAGGGTTTGTGTTTGTCGCTCTCCTTTAGCTCTGTTTTTGGTCTCCACCACCTCCTGAGGGAAATATCTGTCTCTTTAGCGGCTAAATGCTCCACTTTGTTCACCACCTCATCTATAACTGAGTCTGTCTACTGTTTGACGCTGAGCAGGTCGTGTACAGGGGCGTCCTCGGACAGATTTGAGCCATAAACATTCATTCATTCATTCATTCATTCATTCATTCATTCATTTTCATTTTCCGTAACCTGCTTATCCAGTTAAGGGTCGCAGGGGTGCTGGAGCCGATCTCAGCTGACAATGGGCGAAGGCCCAGAAACATTCAGAGACCCAAAATATACATATACATTATAGACGCTTTAAGTAACACTGAGGAGGAAATCGTTTGATAGAAACCACCCAAACTACAGAGTAGAAACAGAGTGGACAAGTGACATCAAACCATCCTGACACACACACACACACACACACACACACACACACACACACACACACACACACACACACACACACACACACACACACACACACCGTCTGTCGTTCTTTATTTCGTTGGTCTATAAATAAACAGTCAGACTGCCGTCAACGCCAGAGGGACAAACTGTGGAAATAAAGAGAGGAGGAGTAAAAAGAAAGGAAGAAAGGAAGGAAGGAAGGAAGGGGGGGCTTTTATGGGGCATAATGGACTGGGGGGAGGAAGGGTTGAAGATGGAGGATAAAGCAGGAGGGAGGATTAAAGGGAAGGAGGGAGGAGGTGGATTTATACTCGACAGGAGAGAAAGGAGTGATGAGGAGAGGAAGGACAGATGGGGGAGACAGGAGGGAGGAGGGAGGAGGTGAAGAGGGAGGAGGACGTTATATTTATATTTATGTGTCTCTTATACTCTCGTCTGCTTCTCTCTGGAATCACTTTATTTTGTTGTGATGATATTTGGCCAGTTAGTGACAGTGTGGCTCTCTGGTCCCACTGAGCATGCTCAGTAGAGACTTCCACACAGGAAGGCACAATAAAATAATTTAAATTAAAATTTTACAAATGTTGTTCAATTGAGTCAATACAATTGATACAAATAAAAAAATGATTGGTGAAGCAATGTGACAGAATAATGTACATAAAGTGACATAAACATTAAAGAGACTGATGTGATGATAGTGTGGAGGTAGAGACTACACTTAGATCATAACAACCTTTCAGGTGTCCTGACGAGGAAAACACCAACACACACACACACACACACACACACACACACACACACACACACACACACACACACACACACACACACACACACACACACACACACACACACGCCGCCTGCCAGCCGCCATCCGACTAAAAGAAGAAGATAATGTATTGATTCCATGACTCACTGCATCCTGGGAAAACAGCTAGATTACCCAGAGTGCCTCAGTGCTGCCGGCTCCTTCATCTCACTGCTGCTGCACTGAGAGGACGGGGGAGGAAGGGGGAGGAAGGGGAGGAAGGGGGATGCTGGTATAAATGTTGACACCTAACAATAATCATTTCTGACTTTTTATTTACTGGTTGTGGTTGTTTGATTTTGAGTGTAAAACGTTCCAGGAAAATAAGGTCTGAAAGTAAATGATGAAAATCTGCTTCATATTCAGTCGAGTTAATAATCGATTCATAGAGATGAAAGATTTACATGTTATTTCCAATAAAAACGTTGAGATTATTAAGTAACTTCATGTCAAAATCGCCAAATACTAAAAAAAAAAATTGTTTTGTATTTTTATTTGATATCCTTAGTAAACGGAGAAAAAGTTTTAATTGTTTGATCTGCAATGAGTTTAGGATAAGAGCCATAATCTCTACGGCGGGCCGAGTGGAGTTCCCCAAGGCTCGAACCTGGGTCCTCTGTCATTTTACATTTTACTCATCCAGTATTTCTGACTGTTTTTTCCTTCTCCAATTTATCTTTAAGATGATTTCCATACTATAGAACTATTATGAAAGACATACAAAATAAATAATAACCCACGACCATGAAGGTAAAATGTTTAAAAAGAGAATCAAAACAATCGGAGAAAAAACAAGAATATGCAATAAAACATATTTGGAAACACAGCGCATGTTTCAGTGTTTATTAAGTGGTCTGTTGAATTCCAACAGCTGCACAACTGACTGGACTTCAATAGAGTATTGATCAGGTATTGATGAATCACAGCAATGAGCATCACAGCTGCGTTACACCATCGGGGCTTCTCCACCCAGTATTGACTGATGAACGTGGTGTCACCTGAGATTTAAGGCCATGAATCTGTTTAGTATTGTTAAGTGTTTTTTAAAAGGTTTTGAGGTCTTTGTTAAAATATTTGTTTCACTTAAAGAATATATAAAAAAAAGTGATTTTACAAATAAATCCCCATTATCTGTGGAATCTGAAAACAGAAGATAAAAAGCTGCAGTGAAAACAGATGATACGTTTCTAAAGATCAAACATCTCATTAAGAAGATGAAGCTGTATTGGTTTATTGACCAACATGAGAACACAGAAACACAGAAACACTAAAGATTCACACAAACACACCATGAGCTTAAGGCGTAAAACTAATTGATTCTTATTTGATATATTTATTGGATAAATGAATTGATAAAGCTGCACAAAAAAACCAAAGGTCAGAAATAATTCATTTGTTAATGTACATACATACATTCCAGGTCTGTAAACTACAGAAGGACTCTTTAAATTAACCTCACCTTAAAATAAATTAAGCCCTTGAAATGACAACAAACTCTTCTGAGAAAAGCTAAACTTAAAATCATTAAATCAAAACTCACCCAAAAAATGCATTCAGCTCATTTAACACCCACTGCAACACAAATATGCTAAAAATGCTAATATGTTAAAATAATGATCATTTAAATATAAATATTAAAATTAATGAATGCATCAAAGCACACAGCTAATATATCATCTATGCTAAGCTAAGCTTGCGTGAGCTAAAAAACCTTAAAACGTTTGAACAAGACTAAATAACATGCTGATGTTTAGCAGTTATTTGCCATCTTTGCCATAGTAACTTAACGTATTAGCATGCTAATGCTAGCTAACGCTATCTAACTTTCACAGTTGAGGCTGATTGAATGTCCTTCAGGGTCATCTTCTGGGAACCATGAACGTCTGAATTTCACAACATTCAGTTTTATCTGATGTGAAACGAACACGAGAACATAAATCAGACGTAAACTGTAAAACTCTGCTGAGCTAAAGTCTCTAAACGGACTGTGATGACTCCTCCTCTTCATCGTGTCATGTGTTCTGAGGCTGATGAAGACAGAAGACGGTCTTCCTCTCCTCAGTTTGAACCGTGTATGCTCAGCGTTAAAGCTTAGATTCACCTCTCTAACTGGGTCACATGATTTTCCGCCCCATTAACTCCTCCTCCTCCTCCTCTTCCTCCTCACTCCTCTATCCGTCTACAGATTAAAGGTGAACGCTGAATCTAATCTTTTCAATAAATATGGGAGCTGCTTTCATGATGTTCATAATGTTTCAAATCCATAATTAAAAACTGTTTATGTAAATTATGTTTATACTAAACTGTAGTTTATTGGTTCTGACCATTTTAAAGCAGCCATTCTATCTCATGTAATCAACTATCAATTAAAGTCCACTGTTGTTCAATAAACAATTAATATTAGAGCTGCATCTAAAGCTTATTTACTTTATCTGTTAATCTGCGGTTTATTTTCTTTATGTGATTAATTGTTTGGTATATAAATGCCGACAAACACTCAGAAAACAGTAAATAAATCGGTAACTATATTGCTAATTAATTTTATTACTGGTTGATCAACTAAACATTTCAGCCCAAAAAATAAATCTGAAATATTATTTCAGACACAAATAAAGTTTATATATTTATATATAAGAAATTAGACATTTTCTGAAAAAAGAAATACATGCATGAAGTGAAATTTAAATAAAAAGTTAGTATTTTTCCGCCCAAATCAATTTGCTGGCGGTGTAGTCACAACATTAATATCAAATATAAGAGAAGATGAAAAGTACAGAAAATATATGAGTGAAGAAATAAACGCAGTACGATTCTCTTTGTGAGGTTTGGTTTGTTTGGACTCATGATCCAAAATGCTAAACAGTAAAACTGAGATAAATATTAGTTCTCAGATTTTAATTAATATCTGTGTGTGGTGGAATAACGAGGTTCTCCTCCAGTAATGAGTCCCATAAATCCCCCGTTCTCCACCTCTCTGGGTGTCGACCAATGAGAAGACAGGAGGGACATGTTCAGAGAGTCTCTGACGCGACCTCACCGTCGGTCATCACAACTTCTTCAGCTGTCTGATCACAACACGTCTCCTTCATCCTCCTCTAAAGAATCTGCTTTACGAGCAACATGATCAGAAAAAACTGTTCACTATTTCACAACCTTTATGCAGACGACACGCTGATTTAAACGAGACTCAGTTAACGAATTACAGATCAGATATTCAAATGTTTCCTCCAGTTTAACAAAGAATAAACTGAAATAATAGTAAAGAAAATCAAAAAGTGTCAACTTCAAAGAAACCAAACTGAAATAAATATGTTTGTATAAAACATGTCCAATAAGTCCGATCACGCCCACCAGAACAGAGAAAGGTTCTGTTCAGATAAACATGTCTTCATTTACTGATGTTTGTAGTGAATTATTATACATTTAAACTGTATTTTTACTGATTTTAGAGATGAAGACAGTTTGATCATCTTCTTTTGAAGAGTGATCAAGTTTTAAAAATAAGATAAGACTGAACATTATTCATCAAGTATAAAATATGAATCAGGTGCAAATCCCAAATATACAAGATGCCAAAAATACAAACAGGTTAACGGTATGAATAAAATAACAATACAAAAGTACCTCATACACAATTAAAATTCAACAAAGACTGCTGTTCAATCAAAGACGAAATACTGTTCAGATAAAAACATCTGAATACAAATTATGAGAATATTGTAGTAGATAAAAATAAGATGGTGGTAAAATAAAAGAAGGTATTTAAACACTGAGTATTTACAGCGCAGCGACCTTGTTCTAGAAAACTATTGTTCTCCTGTTTAAAGATTATGAGCTTTTTACGACTAAATTATAGACATTTGTAAAGGATCAATATCTGCAGTATGGATATTGATTCCCAGACTCACTTTGAGGCTCGATATCAGTGAAACCAAACAGGAAGTGAGTGTTATTAGAACCAACGTCCTTCAGGATCAATTCACTGCGTTCCTGTAACATTCAGGCGTCCTGGTTCCACTTCCTTATCCCCCGAGAGAGCAAACATGTTACTGTGTGTGTGTGTGTGTGTGTGTGTGTGTGTGTGTGTGTGTGTGTGTGTGTGTGTGTGTGTGTGTGTGTGTGTGTTTTCAGGCTGCAGGTGATCGTGACCCAAATCTGGGTTTTTTTCATAAATGTAACAGATCTAATTTTCTTTCATGAACAGTAAAAGTCTCAGTTTGGGTTTCTTTCTGCCCAGTTTCTCGTCAATGAGTGTTCTGTGTGACCTCACTGGTCCAGTGTGACCTCACTGGTCCAGTGTGACCTCACTGGTCCAGTGTGACCTCACTGGTCCAGTGTGACCTCACTGGTCCAGTGGATCTAAATACTGAAGAACCGATGAGCTTCATCTGGATTCATTCATGTCGAGTCATTCAAAACAAGTCCAAGTCTAGTACTGATTCATTGGAGGCTCGGCCGAGTCATTCACTACAAGTCCAGTCTCGAGTCATTCGTGAAATAACTTCAAGTCATTTTAAACATGTCTATGTCCAGTTCCAAGTCATTCAAACCAGGTCTTGACTCGTTCAAGGTGAGTCAGAGTATAAAACAAGTCAAAGTTATATTAAAAATTCTTACAAAGACTTACAAACATGTCCAAGTCAAGTCATTTGAAAAATTAAGAAAAAGTCAGAGTTTTTATCATTCTGCAGTCTCAAGTCCAAGTCAGGCCTCGAGTCATTCAACTGAAGTCCAGATCTATTCATTTTACCCTGAAGCTAATTTAGCTGATACTTTTTTACTACTTGACATTTTGAATGCAGATCTTTTTTCTAGTAATAAAATGTTTAACATATATAATAATAATAATAATACTAATAATAATAATAATATTCATAATTAATACTTCTTCCAGTCATGAGGCCTCACAGACTCGGAGGAATCCTCGTCATGTTTTCCTTCCCCGTCTCTGAGGTAATGGCCGCTGGGCTGCCTGTCAGACATCAGCAGCAGGATTCTATTTAAAGAGGTGAACCGGAGTTTGAGCCACTTAATGACTTTAATGTTCATCCATCCAATAACAGCTATTTACACTGTACGGATCCACCACAGGACCACAGGACACAAACAGCAGAGACCAGCCTTAAAACCTGTTGTTATTATTGTTATTATTATTTTAAACAAACTGCATTAAAATAAAAACCCCAAAACGTTTCCTTATTTTCCGCTGTGAAACATCTCTCTGCTCTGGAGGCAGAAATCACCTCATCAGTGGACAAACACCTGAGATGGAAACAAACGAGCCCAGCAGCAATTAAAATAATAATAATTAAAATAATAACTATAAACAATTATAACGTCATTCATGAAACAACTAAAACTCTCCTCGTCGAATCATCAGAACAAAACACAAACAACTGAGCTAGAAGATATCTGGTTCTTTGATTTAAAAGAGTCTAAATGTATCGAGAAGCATTCAACATAAAAAACTACGACTCCCAGGGTGCATTTCACCATCAAACATCCGACCTCAGAGCTTCATCTTCTGACGGCTAAAAAACACAAACACTGTTCAGTTTAAATCAGTTTCAAGAGAATTCACACAGACAGCTGGTCTCTCGTCCATAGCAACAGCAGCCGAGGCTCATGGGTAGTGTAGTTTTTAGAGTCATCCATCAAACTGATAGAAAAAACAACAGATTTCTCAAAAAGAAAATTTTAATTAATAAAGAACTGAGAGCCACATACACCTTTATCACTTGTTTACACGTTAAAAACAATAATTATCTAATACATTAAATAAATATATTAAAGGCACCGACACACTGCGGGCTGACCGTCGTAGAGAGCGCCCTCCGGTGGCCGCGCCACTCACTACAACACATCGCATCACTGCTGCGTCACATGAGAGCATAACCATGACGATTATTAAACATCCACCGTGTGGAGCTCTGAATCCTCTGGTTCACCGTTACACAACCCAAGGTCACTCCGTCACTCACTCTGTGACATCATCGTGACATCACAGCCTCGCCTTCAGCCTGCAACCCGAACAGAGACGAGGACCAAACCAAAAAAAAAACACATCGTGCTTATTTAACTTCTTTCATTGATTAAAACCAGCTGCTCTCTGATTGGTTGAACTCGTGAATTAATATTCAGATGAGTTAATAGAATGAATCAGAGGAAGACGAGGACGATGTCTGCTGCTGTAACGGAGCGGCTCACTGAGCTGTGGAGGGGGAGCGGTACATCTATAATACATGAGCACACACACACACACACACACACACACACACACACACACACACACACACACACACACACACACACACACACTGATAAAACACACAAACACACACACACAGGAGAGGGCCGGGACGGTTTTAGGGCCATTAAATGGAGATGCTGCCATAAATCACATGACCAGCCTCCCACTGACCAATCTGCACACATACACACACACACACACACACACACACACACACACACACACACACACACACACACACACACACACACACACACACACACACAGGATTGTCTTCAGTCAGCAGATACTGCAGGTTCAATACTACGTAGGAGGTGTGTGTGTGTGTGTGTGTGTGTGTGTGTGTGTGTGTGTGTGTGTGTGTGTGTGTGTGTGTGTGGGTGTGTGTGTGTGTGTGTGTGTGTATCTTTGTGAGGAGCGTTTTTTAGAAAATATATTTATAAAAAAATAATGCCTGACTGGACTTTTGGAAATAAATCATATGAAGGTGAAGACATTATGTATAAAATGTAATATAGAAATGTTTTGATGGAAATAAAAGACTAAATGTGTTTGGAGTGATTTTGATAAATATTTTTGAAACGTTGATCTTTGGTTATTTGACAAGGAACATCGTGGAACAAAACATATGTTCTGAAAAGTTTTTTTTGTGGACTGTGAGGACATTTATGATAAACATAATTTAGTCAGAGAACATTAGAGAACAGAAGAGAACAGAAGAGAACAGTGTCGGATGTTAAAGTGACCTCCTGTCTGCAGTTATGGAGGCTTTGTCCTTGACTTGGCTGAAGGATGGCCACAGGCGCGCACACACACACACACACACACTCACACTCACACAGACACACACACAGACACACACACAGACACACACTCACACACACACACACAGACACACTCACACTCACACAGACACACACACACACTCACACAGACACACACACAGACACACACTCACACTCACACAGACACACGCGCACACACACACACACTCACACACGGAGACACACACACACACACACACACACACACACACACACACACACACACACACACACACACACACACAGCTAGCTATCATTAGCATCAGGCCCAGCTGCTTTGACGTACATGTACCTCTCACCTCATGACACTAGTACAAGTACTTCAACCCAACCCATTTGGCCAACGGTCCCTCTGATTGGTCGGCTCAGCAGGTGACCTCACTGATCACCTGAAAGTGCTGATGTTTGTGTTTGTATAAGTACGTAGACTCAGACCAGAGCTTCACTCGTGGTTTTGCATTTTGCTTTGAGAGAGATCTTTTTTTTTTGTTTAAAAATCTTTTTGAGAATGAAAGAAGAAAACTTTTTTTTAAATACCTGTGTACTTGTGGAAAAGGCCTAAATACCTGAGTTTCTTTAGTTTGCTCCTGATGGCCACAACGCAATGCTTCAAAGAAAACAGATGGAAAACATTTCAACAAATCGAGAACTGATATATTTTAATCTAACTGCAACAAACAGTACTACAGAAGGTGTGTACATATCATAGTATTTAGTACATATTGTACTTGCTTTCTCTTGGTATAAATGTCTGCTGATGAAGTTTGAGTCGGTGCTCTGTTCAGTGCAACTTTACTTTGAAAGGGTCAGACAACAGGAAGTGTCAGACCGCTGCCGTCAAGGTGCCCTTGAGCAAGTCACTACTGAGAGGGACGAGAAGTCAGCAGCAGGCCGTCTGTCTGCAGCAGGTGTGTGTTTGTGTGTGTGTGTGTGTGTGTGTGTGTGTGTGTGTGTGTGTGTGTGTGTGTGTGTGTGTTCCGGGTAAATAAAGTCGGACAAACACTAAACCAAACAGACCCACCCACCTGGTGCGTCCAGGAGAACAAAACAAACCACTCTGACTGTTCTGTGGCTGCCTGTCCATCTGTTTAAACGTGGTAATCAATACATTCAGATCAGATTTATTTGTTATTGTTATTATTGAAATAACAAATGAACTAGAAAAGTATTTTTACTACAGACGGTTACACAGAACCTTCATTAATGTTTTCATGTTTTATAGTTTGAATCAACAAAAACGACTTTGTGGTTAAAGGACGACAGCGTAGCATGAAAGCATGGTGGAATTAGCACGCTAGCTAGCTAACTAGGCCGTCGCTAAATTAATAAAACAACTTAGCCTCATCAACATTATATTATTCGCTGTAAGGGTTTGGCCTTGTAACGCTCTTCTGTGCTGTGATTGGCTAATACTACTGTACTGTGATTAGCTAGTACTACTGTACTGTGATTAGCTAGTACTACTGTATTGTGATTAGCTAGTACTACTGTACTGTGATTAGCTAGTATTACTGTGCTGTGGTTGGCTAGTACTACTGTACTGTGGTGTCCCTGTTAAAGGGTTTTTTAGGGGAGTTGTGAGGCTTCTGGGACAGAGGATGTCTCATGTGCACAGATTGTAAAGCCCTCTGAGGCAAATTTGTAATTTGTGATTCTGGGCTATACAAAATAAACTGAATTGAATTGAATTGGTTGGATAGTACTACTGTGAAGTGATTGGCTAGTATTACTGTACTGTGGTTGGCTAATACTACTGTGCAGTGATTTGATAGTACTAGGTTGAGCGATTTGTTCCCTGAATGTTCATTTTCTGTAACAATGTAGCATGACAGCATGGTGGATTGAGAACGCTCAATCTGATCACAGCACAGGAACACTATCTCCAGATTATCAGCCAATCACAGCACAGCTGGGCGGGACTATGGGAATAAAAAACAATAACTAGATCCACAAACTTTTGTTACAACGAGAGAAGACTTGACTTTTGCTTCAGTCTCTGATCCGTTTGAGTTTCATGAACTGAACCTTCAGGTGAGAACGTATCAATGCTCAACACTGAGATCAATAAGTCATAATTCACTGATCATCAGTCTCACATCGTTGTAGAAGAACCGCTATGGTTCTCTGTCCAAAGGACTTAAAGTACATTAAATCATAATAAACATTATTAATAATCATCATAATGCGTTACACGTGGACTTACAGAGGCGTTCAAAGACATCTCAGAAACGCCACCGTTCATTAACACCACCCGCTGTGAGCTGACTGTTTAAATACACAGAAATATAAAAGCAATATTTAACCATACGGCGAGTGAAGGGGGTCAAACATGACAAGGCGTTTCCTGCAGCAGGTAGAACAATGATGCAGTGTTTTCTTAAAGATTAATCTCAGCAAACTGCTTTTATTTTTGTAATTATTTACGTATTTCATTTAAGAATGTTTCACCTTAAACTAGTCCACAAACTGCAGGCCTCAGATTTACAGACGCACCTGAACTACCCACGCTGCATCAGGTCAGTATTGTAATGTTTCTGAGATGAATTAAGCTTGAAAAGGTTTTCTAATCATGTTTAAGGAACATTTCTGATTCTCTCCTTCAGTCACTTTCACTCTGAGCGCTCGTTCCCACTCGTGTGGACTCGGAGCCGCAGCAGCGAGGAGGAGGAGGAGGAGGAGGAGGAGGAGGGAGGAGGAGGAGGAGGAGGAGAGCAGGCAGCGTCACTGTGATGTGGACGATTACATAAAAATATAATTATTACTACTGAGCTGCTGCATGATACAGCAGCATCTGTTACCGGCAGCATTACGTGAGCCGGATTTCACTCCAGCGATCCAACATGGCCGACCTGAGGACGGACTCATTAATGAGTAAAGAGAAGAAGAGGACGCTGACCGGAGGAGACAACACTCTTCCTCTGTGGTGTCTGAGGAAGACGGAGGAAGTAAATAATGCTGATTATTAATATAATGTTTATTATCAGCTGGTCGGTCCATTAAAGCACCACAGAAGAAGAAGAGGGGTTAAAAGTAGTAGAAGTATCTTCATCATCATCATGAATTTAAATGATCTCTAAATGACAACGAGAACCAAAACAGGAGGAGAGAAACTAAAGTAAAGGATGGAGGAGGACAAAGGGAAGAAGGGTGGATGAAGGAGGACTAAGGGATAAGGAAAGGAAACAGGAGATGAGAAGGAAGCAGGATGAAGGGAAGGGGTGGAGGGTGGTGGTATGAAGGATGGAGGAATGAAGGATGGAGGAATGAAGGATGGAGGAATGAAGGATGGAGGATGGGGGAAGAAGGGTGGAGAAAAAAGGGTGTAGGATGGACAGCAGTGCGGTAAACTCCAGGCGGTGCTGAGCCTGTCACTTTTTTAATGCAAATTACCTCCAGACACACACACACACACACACACACACACACACACACACACACACACACACACACACACACACACACACACACACACACACACACACACACACAACACACACACACACACACACACACCAATGAGCTGCTGATGTATTGATCAGCTTCTATATCAGTAACACAGAGAGACGAGGAGGAAAGAGAGAAATGTAATAAAATGAAAATATCCAATAAATCATCCAAATATTACTGAGATTTATATATACACACACACAAATATATATATATAAATATATATATATAAATATATATATATATAAACGATAATGATGGATACAATAATAGTTAGATATATATTGATAGATATATTAATAGATTTTGATAAATGCATATATTGATAGATAGATATATTAATACATGGATATATTAATAGATATATTAATAGATATATTAATAGATATATTAATATGATATATTAATAGATATATTAATGGATGGATATTTAATAGATATATTAATAGATATATTAATAGATATATTAATAGATGGATGTATTGATAGATATATTAATAGATATATTAATAGATATATTGATAGATATATTAATAGATATATTAATAGATATATTAATAGATATATTAATAGATATATTAATAGATATAGATATATTAATAGATATATTAATAGATATATTAATAGATATATTAATAGATATATTAATAGATATATTAATAGATATATTAATAGATATATTGATAGATATATTAATAGATATATATTGAATAGATATATTGATAGATAGATATATTAATATAGATATATTGATAGATATATTAATAGATATATTAAGATATATTAATAGATATATTAATAGATATATTATATATACAGACTCAGTCTGACACGAACCCGGTTGAACCCGGGAGGCTCGTGGAGCTGCTGCAGAGTTGAGCAGCTGATGTGACCCCCCCCCCCCCCCCATAACCCCCCCCTCCCCATAACCCCCTCAACCTCCCCCCCCACCTCCCCCCCCCAACCCTCCACCCCATAACCCCCCCCCCAACCCTCCACCCCCCCCAAGAATCCCACCACAACCCGCCCAAACCGCATCAGCTGTTCGCTCAGAAAACACCGCACCGCATACCGCACGCGTCAAACCTCAGTCTCACCCGATGCGGTGCCTCAGTCATAAAATGGGTGAGGCTGCTCCACAATGAAGGGGACCCCCCCCCACCCCCCCCCCTCCCCCCCTCCCCCATCCCCCCCCCCCCATCACCCCCCACACACACACACTCCCCCCCCCACTATCTCTCGTAGAGGAGCAGGAGGAGGAAACAGGAATGAGGAGCAGATAGAGCTCCATCCTGACTCCTCCATCCTGACTCCTCCATCCTGACTCCTCCATCCTGACTCCTCCATCCTGACTCCTCCATCCTGACCTCCCTCCATCCTGACTCCTCCATCCTGACTCCTCCATCCTGACTCCTCCATCCTGACTCCTCCACCCTGACTCCTCCATCCTGACTCCTCCATCCCGCCGGGTATCGATCCTCCGCCTGATCAGACCGATGATGCTCCCACATTCACGCGGCTCTCCATCAGGGAGGAGGCGCGCGGCTGCAGGATGCGGCCTCCAACACACAAAAATCACTGCATTTCGGTCCTCCTCCTCCTCCTCCTCCTCCTCCTCCTCCTCCTCCTCCTCCTCATCAGGTCATCCCAGCACGCATGCATGGACACGCGCGGCCGCAGCAGCGTTTCATGTTTCATGTTTCATGTTTCATGTTTTATTGTTCATCATGCAGCGCTGCATGCACAGAGAGATGAGGCCTCTGCGTCTAAAACCCGCCGAGACACGAACCCAACACCAGGGTCCGGACGGGAACCGTGACCTCCAGCCGGTCCACAAACCAGACCCCAAACCAGACCCCAAACCAGACCCCAAACCAGACCCCCAACCAGACCCACAAACCAGACCTCCTCACACCGAGAGACAGAACCAACGACATGTCGGCGGAGAGCCTGCAGCTCCTCCATCACTCTGTATGCACAGCGGCACCACCGCACCGCACCGCACCGCACCGCACCGCACCACCGCACCACCGCACCGCACCACCGCACCACCGCACCGCACCACCGCACCGCACCACCGCACCGCACCGCACCACCGCACCGCACCACCGCACCACCGCACCGACCACCGCACCACCGCACCACCGCACTAATGAGGGTTGACCGGGTTTCATCGACCCCGCAGCTCCCGGAGCACCGCGGAGGCCCGCGGAGCTGCGGGGCCGCAGGGGAGGAGGAGGCAGGAAGGAGGGTTGAGCGGGTTTCATCGACCCCGAGCTCCGGAGGAGGGGCGGAGGCCCGGGAGCTGCGGGGCCGCAGGGGAGGAGGAGGAGGAGGGGAGGAGGAAGACGGTGATGGAGGAGGAGAGGAGGAGAGGAGAGGAGAGGAGGAGAGGAGGAGGAGGAGGGAGGAGGAGGAGGGAGGAGGAGGAGAGGATGAGGAGGAGAGGAGGAGAGAGGAGGAGAGGAGAGGAGGAGAGGAGGAGGGAGGAGGAGGAGGAGGAGGAGGAGGAGGAGAGGAGGAGGAGAGGAGGAGGGAGGGAGGAGGAGGAGGAGGAGGAGGAGGAGAGGAGGAGGAGGAGGAGGAGGAGAGGAGGAGGGAGGAGAGGAGGAGAGGAGGGAGAGGAGGAGGAGGGGAGGGAGGAGACGCTGTGCTTACGCTTCGCAGTTCCGCCGTACGGTCCTTCATGGTGTCTCTAGAGGAGGATCGGGCCCTGGTCCGGGGGGAGGGGGGAGGCTTCCGACACCGCGTCGCTCGTCGTGTTGCGCTCTGAGAACCCAACAAGATCCTCTCTGGTTCCTCTCGTCGGTCCTCCTCTCGGGTTCTGTCGGTCCTCCTCTCGGGTTCTGTCGGTCCTCCTCTCGGGTTCTGTCGGTCCTCCTCTCTGGTTCTGTCGGTCCTTTCTCCTCTTCTATCAGAGATGGAGGGAGGAACGGTGTGACGCGTCTCCGCCTGCTGCTGGTTTATCCGTGCGTTCGATCCCTGTCCGCTGCTCTCTCTCTCTCTCTCCGCCGCTCTGGCTCAGGCTCGGCCCGCTTTCGGTTCCGCGGTTCTCCTCTTCCTCTTCCTCCCTCTTCCTCCTCGGTGCGGTCGCAGTGTGGCCCCGCAGCGCGCAAAGCAGCAGCAGCGGCAGGAAAACCGACCGAGAGAGTGAGAGAGAGGGGAGGAGGAGGAGGAGGAGGAGGAGGAGGGGGGGGGGGGGTGGTACTGATGCTGCAGAAAAAGAGAGAGGAGGGAGGGAGGGAGAGGGGGGCGATGCGGAGGGGATGGAGCGCTTGTGCGCAGGCGTCAACTGCCTCCATCCTCCATCTTTACCTGCTGCTGCCTCCTCCTCCTCCTCCTCCTCCTCCCCCCCCCCCCACCTCCTCCTCCTCCTCCACCACCTCCACCTCCTCCACCTCCTCCTCCTCCTCCTCCTCCTCCTCCTCCTCCACCTCCCCCCCCCCCTCCCTGTTCCCCCTCCCCCCCCACCTCCCCCTCAGCAGCAGCAGGGAGGTGTGTTTGGATTCAGGTGAATGAAGACCAGGAAACGGGGGGGGGGGGGGGGGGGGATGTAATCTGTTATGGAGTGTCTCATATACAAGATGAGCTGTGAATGTATGGAGGATGTATTCACTAATAATCATTCATAAAATATATATATATATATATATATATATATATAAATATATGTATATATAAATATATAATATAAATATATGTATATATAAATATGTATATATAAATATATGTATATATAAATATATATATATATATATATAAATATATGTATATATAAATATATGTATATATATATATATATATAAATATATGTATATATATATATATATATATATATATATATAAATATATGTATATATAATATATATGTATATATAAATATATATATATATAAATATATATATATATAAACATATGTATATATAAATATATATATAAATATGTATATATAAATATATGTATATATAAATATGTATATATAAATATATATATATAAATATATATATAAATATATGTATATATAAATATATGTATATATAAATATATATATATATATATAAATATATGTATATATAAATATATATATATATAAATATATGTATATATATATAAATATATATATATATATATAAATATATATATAAAATATATTTATATATAAATATATGTGTATATATACATAAATATATTTATATATAAATATATGTGTATATATACATAAATATATATATATAAATTATAATATTTCTGGACTTCAGGAGGAAAACGCATGAAATATAAAAGTACTAATACCACAATATACTGTGTTACAGTAACACGTTCCTTCAGTACGTCAGTATGATCAGTGACACAGTTAAAGCATTCAAACAGTGACTGTTGTACTAATACCTGTTGTATTATATATATATTATTTATATATATTCTATCATTAGAGTATCACCACACACTCACACACACACACACAAAGCAGCTGTGTGTGTGTGTGTGTGTGTGTGTGTGTGTGTGTGTGTGTGTGTGTGTGTGTGTGTGTGTGTGTGTGTGTGTGTGGTGTGATGGATGAGGCTTTGGAGCTTTGAGATTTTAAAATGGAGTTTTAATGGAGGAAATGAACTGGACAGGACACCATGGGAAATCCCCTCTTCCTCCTCCTCCTCCTTTCCCTCTTCCTCCTCCTCCTCTTCCTCCTCCTCCTCTTCCTCCTCCTCCTCCTCTTCTTCCTCCCTCCTCCTCCTCCTTCTTCCTCTTCCTCCTCTTCCTCCTTGTCCCCCTTCCTCTTCCTCCTCTGTCCTCCTCATCCTCCCCCTCTTCCTCCTCTTCCTCCTTGTCCTCCCCTCTTCCTCCTCCTCTTCCTCCTCCCCCTCTTCCTTTTCCTCCTTTCCCTCTTCTTCCTCCTCTTCCTCCTCTTCCTCCCCCTCCTTTTCCTCCTCTTCCTCCTCCTCTCCTTCCTTCTCCTCCTCCTCTTCCTCCTCCTCTCCTTCCTTCTCCTCCTCCTCTTCTTCCTCCTCCTCCTCCTTCCTTCTCCTCCTTCCTCCTCCTCTTCCTCCTCCTCCTCCTCTTCTTCCTCCTCTTCCTCCTCCTCCTTCCTTCTCCTCCTCCTCTTCTTCCTCCTCTTCCTCCTCCCCTCCTTCCTTCTCCTCCTCCTCTTCTTCCTCCTCCTCCTCTCCTTCCTTCTCCTCCTCCTCTTCTTCCTCCTCCTCCTCCTCCTCCTCTGTCAGATTCTCGTCGTGTCTTTTTTCTCCTGCTGGTCTTTGAACTGATCTTGAAGAATCACAGATCTTGTCTCATGAATATTTCA
>NC_072459.1:580996-603496 GCF_027596085.1 Anoplopoma fimbria
CTTGATTAGGAAAGGCACACACCTGTCTATATAAGACCTTACAGCTCACAGTGCATGTCAGAACAAATGAGAATCATGAGGTCGAAGGAACTGCCCAAGGAGCTCAGAGACAGAATTGTGGCAAGGCACAGATCTGGCCAAGGTTACAAAAGAATTTCTGCAGCACTCAAGGTTCCTAAGAGCACAGTGGCCTCCATAATCCTTAAATGGAAGAAGTATGGGATGACCAGAACTCTTCCTAGACCTGGCCGTCCAGCCAAACTGAGCAATCGTGGGAGAAGAGCCTTGGTGAGAGAGGTAAAGAAGAACCCAAAGATCACTGTGGCTGAGCTCCAGAGATGCAGTAGGGAGATGGGAGAAAGTTCCACAAAGTCAACTATCACTGCAGCCCTCCACCAGTCGGGGCTTTATGGCAGAGTGGCCCGACGGAAGCCTCTCCTCAGTGCAAGACATATGAAAGCCCACATAGAGTTTGACAAAGAACACATGGAGGACTCCCAAACTATGAGAAATAAGATTCTCTGGTCTGATGAGACCAAGATTGAACTTTTTGGCGTTAATTCTAAGCGGTATGTGTGGAGAAAACCAGGCACTGCTCATCACCTGCCCAATACAATCCCAACAGTGAAACATGGTGGTGGCAGCATCATGCTATGGGGGTGTTTTTCAGCTGCAGGGACAGGACGACTGGTTGCAATTGAAGGAAAGATGAATGCGGCCAAGTACAGAGATATCCTGGAAGAAAACCTCCTCCAGAGTGCTCAGGACCTCAGACTGGGCCGAAGGTTCACCTTCCAACAAGACAATGACCCGAAGCACACAGCTAAAATAACAAAGGAGTGGCTTCGGAACAAGTCTGTGACCATTCTTGACTGGCCCAGCCAGAGCCCTGACCTAAACCCAATTGAGCATCTCTGGAGAGACCTGAAAATGGCTGTCCACCAACGTTCACCATCCAACCTGACAGAACTGGAGAGGATCTGCAAGGAAGAATGGCAGAGGATCCCCAAATCCAGGTGTGAGAAACTTGTTGCATCATTCCCAAGAAGACTCATGGCTGTACTAGCTCAAAAAAGGAAAATTAAAGTGAATTTTGGTTTTGAGGGTTACATTTAGGGATTATATCACCCTGTATGTTTATGTCTTTGGTGTATTCTCATATTATAACCATATGTATGGAAGCTCATTCCCGTCATTCAAATAAAAATAAAAATGACTCTACTTCTCTCTTGATTTATTCCCTCAGTAAACATTGTAAACATGAGTTTATGGTCTCAATCTCTAGTTTCAAGTCTTCTTCAATACAGCATGATGTTCATTTAGTAAATGATGCTCCATTTAGAGTCAAACAGACCATAAAGCAGGGGATGCTTTAGGGCGGGGCTACACACTGATTGACAGGTTGATGTCACTCCTCCTCGGTCCATATATGGTCACTTCCTGTTCACTGGTTGCAAAAAGACAAGATGGCGACGGCCAAATCACCGAACTTGAGGCTTCAAAACATCAGTTGACAAACCAATAGGCAACATCGTCCACTTCTTATATACACCCTTTGGGGCGACCTATCATCGGAGTAAAAGACTAAATATGAGTCAATAAATTACAATTATGGAATAATAAGTCAAAAGTATGTCTCTGAATATTATCTTAAAAAGTCCTAAACTGCCCGACATTAAATATAGAAGGCATACATTTATTATTCTGATATTTTTAAATTTTAGTTTCTCTGTTGCTTTTGTCAGTGAGGAGCTTCCATACGTCCACACTCTTCTCCTGATGGTTCTCCAGATGAACTCACTGCCTTTCTTTAAAACCATATCTCTGGTGTTCTTCTTCCTCCACGTCCTCCACTGGGATCACCAGGTTTCATCTTCCTCTCAGAAACAAACGATGGTGACGGTGGTGAGTTCAGGATCCAGCTCCTCAGATTGGAGGTTTTTTGAGCTGAAGTGGAGCCAAGAGGGGCCCGGCTGGTTTTATGAGGCATGTGCGCCCGTAAAGGCCTGTATATATATGTGGCTGATCCTATAGGCTGCTCGACAGACCTTTTATTGTCTCCACCCTTGGATACCAGCCCTTCCTTTAGGAAAGCTTGTTTTTAAGAGCCTCAGAGAGAAAACACATGGATCCTGGAGGGACTTTACCGAGCTGCAGGATCATATGAGAGCTGATCCTCTATTAGTTAATAAACCAGTGTGTAATATATATATAGAGCTGATCCTCTATTAGTTAATAAACTAATGTGTGTTTAAGAGGGTTTTAATTGTTTATCTTCACAGTTTCAGACTTTGTTGTTGTGTGTTTTGAGCTGATTGTACATGAGAGTTTAAAGTTTTTTAAGGTTTATGTAAATGACAGATCATTAATATCTTATCAATAACTATCATCTTTGTAACTATCTAGAGGAGTGAAGTCGACCTCAGCATAGAGAGTGTGTGTGTGTTGTTCTCAGAGCTTCTCCTCTCTTTGTTGACATAGCAGACTGGTCTTTAGATCTTTAGTGCATGTTAGTGCATGTGAGTGCAAATACATGTTGAATGTTAGCTCAAGTTAGCCCATGTTGGTTCAGGTAAGCATATTTTGTTAGGGCATGTTGGTTCATGTTAGCATATGTTAGCGAATGTAGGTTAATGTTAGCGTATGATAGCGCATGTTCATGCGTGGTAGTTAATGTTGGCGCCCAACATTGACAGACAAATATTTATATATTTATTTCTAGCTATTTAGTGAATGTTACATTTAAAGTATTGCTAAGTCAATTAGCTAGCTATATAACATTACATTTGGAACATAGCTAAGATAGCTAGCTAAAGATAATGTTATATTTGGCACAAAGCTAAGTTATGAAGCTAGCTGGATAATGTTACCTATGGAACATAGCTAAGTTGGCTGGCTAGCTAGATAAACTTTTATTAGGATTATAGATAAGTTATCTAGCCAACTAGATATTGGAACATTTGGAACAAAGCTAAGTTAGCTAGCTATCTAGATAATGTAACATTTGGAACATAGCTAAGATAGCTAGCTAACTAGATAAACTTACATTTGGCACAAAGCTAAGTTATGAAGCTAGCTAGATAATGTTACAAATGGAACATAGCTAAGTTGGCTAGCTAGCAAATAACGTTACATTTGGAACATAGCTAAATTAGCTAGCTAGCTAGATGAAGTTATACTTAGATTATAGCTAAATTAGCTAGCCAACTCCATAACATAACATTTGAAACATAGCTAAATTGGCTAGCTACTCAGATAACGTTACATTTGAAACATAGCTAAGTTAGCTACCTAGCTAGATATCGTTACATTTGGAATTTTGCTTACACTCAAAACTAAATGATACTACGTTTAGACTTTCCTAACTTGCAAAATTGTAACTTTTAAAATGACAAATTCACAGGACAAGTCATACCAGATCTAATCTAATCTGTCTGCCGTTGACTGCTGTACCTTTTTTCTAAAATAAGGTCACAGTGTTTGGTTATTACATTTTAATAGATGCCGCTGCAGCAGATTTGAGCTCATTCTCCATAAACTCAATGTTCATAATCCAATAAATCCTTCTGTGACAGCGGCTGATCAGCTCCTGATCACAGATGTGTTTTGACATGAAGGCCTGTTACTCACGGCGAACACTTCCCCGCCTTCTTTATCATCACACTGGTACATCTGGTTTAGTTAGGTTCAATTTATTTGTGTTTTGAACAAATGTAGATTAACTACAACTTTAAGATTTCTTTGTAACTATTACAGATGTAATTTAGCTTCATTTACATCCTGTCAGTTTTCTTTTTCTTTCCGTCTGCTGATAACATTAAATTTACAACAGTGACCCACAGCAGTTAATGAATTAGTCACAAAATTTACACGGTCACGAATTTTCAATTTTTCCCCGTGTTGGTCAGCAAAACTTTCAAACAATTATATATTTCAGATTTCTTACGAATGTTACTTCTTTCTTTCCTCAGTCAGGACGGCATTACGCAACAAAACCTTGTAGGTTCAGGAAAACCGTCATGAACACGTCTCTTTGTAATTGGGTGTGTCCACCACGGAAAAGGATCCTAATGTACGACATGAATAAAACCACGTAACACTACACAGTGATGAGGACTACAGTGAATTACTACCTAATAGTTTATCATTTTAAAAAAAGACATCAGGGCGGTTACAGCTGGTAACGCCGTCGGTCGGGTGGATTCAGTGTCCGCCCTCCGGTTAACAACGTTAGCTCCGTTAGCACTGTTAGCTGCAAAACCGCCGCCATGTTGAGAGCCGTAAGGAGCCAAACAATGCATATTATGCAGCTTTAAGGAGAAACAATATAATGTACCAAATAGTATTAAAGACAACTTTCCTTTTGTTTTATTTTATACTAAACTGAACATCTTTTGATGTACAAAAAAAGTGGAATAAACAATTAATTGTCAAGCAAATCTGATTTCAGGTGTTCCCAGGTGAGAATGATATATAAGCTTTAATTGAGTATATAAGTACAGCTGAGGTGTTTTAGCATACAGTGGTGGGTCGGTCGGGTAAAGCTCTGTCCTGGCAGGACTGTGGGACTCTGGAGGTGTTTAGCAGCAATAACACGGTTCTCAGTCCTTGCTGACATTTGCTAAATCAGTGGTTCTCAAATGGGGGTACGTGAGATTTAAAAAATATATATTTGAAATTAGCACAAGATAAGATAAGATAAGATAATCCTTTATTAGTCCCGCAGCGGGGAAATTTGCAGGCTTACAGCAGCAGAGAGTAAAGTGCACACAAGAGACATAGTAGAAGAAAAGATAAAAAATAAAAAATGAAAAAAAAAAAATAAAAAAAAACAAGTATTATAAATAAGCAATAAAAAGAAAACAGTAGAAAAAACAACAATAACTGAAATATTATATTTACAGACAGAAACCCCCCAACTATTTTAACTATTATTGCACAGTGTAATGTGTAATGTATTGCACAGGTTTATATTGTCATTGACATCCATTCAAAAATCCTTTAAAAATAGTTATTTAATAAATATTCAATAAAATATAAGTGTAAGTTCATAAACTGAATTCATTATTATTATTATTATTATTATTATTCTTCAGTGTTGACAGTTTAATAAATGACTGATGGAGCGCTGTGTATTACTTTCTGCTGGTCAGGGGTACATGTCTGAATGAAGGTTGAGAACCAGCTCTAATGACTGATGTTATTTTCTGAAAAAGCCAAAATGGCGTGGGCCTGCCTGCAGGGGCGCGTGCACGGTGCGCGCCCCTGCAGGCAGGCGGGCCCGAACACATGTGGGCGTGAAAATGCTGCTGCGCCTCTACGCGGGTCTGTGCGGCAGATCCCCGAGACCAGCAAACACACGCGGAGCCGAGACCAGAGACCGGGCCCGCTTCTGCTCAGTACGGCGGGTAGAGGGGGCAGAGCGGGGCAGAGGGGGCAGAGCGGGCAGCGGCACAGGGGGCAGAGCGGGCAGAGCAGCGGCACAGGGGGCAGAGCGGGCAGAGCAGCGGCACAGGGGGCAGAGCGGGCAGAGCGGGGATGCGCGCGGCAGCATGAACGGGGCCGTGTACATCTCGTTCTTCCAGGGCCAGCTGGAGTCGGTGCTGGAGCAGGTCGTGCAGCTGGCCGTGCAGGAGATCAGCGGCACGGTGGGCTGCAGCCTGAACGCGCTGCTGCTGGAGGCCGCCGGGAAGGAGCAGGAGAACCAGCGGCTGCGGAGGAGGCTGCAGGCGGGACAGAGCCGGGGCAGAGCCGGGGGGCCAGCAGGACGGAGGAGGCAGAGCCGGGGGCCAGCAGGACGGAGGAGGCAGAGCCGGGGGCCAGCAGGACGGAGGAGGCAGAGCCGGGGGGGCCAGCAGGACGGAGGAGGCAGAGCCGGGGGCCAGCAGGACGGAGGAGGCAGAGCCGGGGGCCAGCAGGACGGAGGAGGCAGAGCCGGGGGCCAGCAGGACGGAGGAGGCAGAGCCGGGGGCCAGCAGGACGGAGGAGGCAGAGCCGCAGAGGGGCCGGACGGCGGCAGGACAAAGCCCGAGCAGACGCTGCTCCTCCCCGGACCCGCGGGACACGCAGGACACGGCCCGCAGCCGGGCGGGACCACCGACATGCGCCGCCTGGAGCAGCGGGGACGCGTCGTGGGTAGGTGCCCCCCCCCCCTCCCCCCCTCCTCCTCCTCCTCCTCCTCCTCCTCCTCCGTTACACAACACGCACGTTCTCACGCAGAGACACGCACAAACACAAACACTGCGGGGCTCCTCCCCCCGCACGCGACGCGTTGCGTAACTCTGCAGGGCCGCGAGGACCCGCACCCGCTCTGGACCCGGGTCTGTAACGGGTCAGACCCACAGTGTGTGTGTGTGTGTGTGTGTGTGTGTGTGTGTGTGTGTGTGTGTGTGTGTGTGTGTGTGGGGGGGGGGGGTGTGGGGGGGGGGGGGGTTCAGTTATGAAACAAATGCTCAATATGTCAATGAGGAAATAATACAAACATTCAAAGACATAAATAACAGATTTAACAATACAAATAAATGATACAAATACAAATAAATTATACAAATGAATTATACAAATAAATAATAGATACAAATAAATGTTACAAATACAAATAAATGATACAAATACAAATAAATGATACAAATAAATTATACAAAGAAATGATACAAATTAATTATACAAATACAAATAAATGATACAAAGAAATAATAGATACAAATAAATGTTACAAATAGAAATAAATGATACAAATAAATGATACAAATACAAATAAATGATACAGAGACAAATAAATGTTACAAATAAATGATACAAATACAAATAAATGATACAAATAAATGATACAAATACAAATGAATAATACAAAGAAATGATACAAAGAAATGATACAAAGAAATTATACAAATACAAATGAATGATATAAACCAACACATTCTGTGTCACATATATCACCGTCCATTCCTGGGTTTATGACCCGTTAAAATGGAGGAAACCAGGAGCCCGGCCTCCTTTTCCTTTAAACACCTTCTGCTGGGTGTCAGCTCACATTCCACGTATTTACTTTAACTTTCTGACTGAACGGGAGGGAAGCGAGCTGCAGACCAGAAACTCGGTTCTAAACAAAGACACCGTACGCTTTGAATAAAAGAAACCGAGGCTTCAGTGTCGGAGCGTGGAGGGGTCGTCTTATGAGATATACGAGGGGCTGCTGGTGGAGGAGGTGGTGTGGGGGGGGGGAGCAACAGGGCTACACGCTGATTGACAGGTCGACACCAGAGACGTGTATGGCGTCTCTACGTCACTCCTCAGTCCAAATATGGTCACTTCCTGTTCACTGGTTGCAAAAAAAAAAGATGGCGACGGGCAAATCGCCAAACTTGAGACTTCAAAACATCCGTCAACAAAAAGAGTGACGTCACAACACAAACGCACACAACCCCACTTTGTTGTCATTTCCACACTCAACGCTAACGCTAACGCTCATGACCTTTTCTCTGCTTTGACATTGTGTTGATTAAGAACACAATAAATATTCATTCATTGAAGGCAGTTTTGTAATGCTCTGTGTTTTGGACACATGTTTTTCTACCAAAAAGAAATTTAAGTTTGATCTCCAGCTGTGTTTAGTACCAAACGGGAAAATTCACTTTTTCAACTCAAAGAATGTTTTTCCTCTGATCTACTTCCTGATTGGTGGAGGTGTTACTGAGGACCAATGAACGTGGTCTAATTTGAACACAGGTGTGTTTTAGCGAGGGGGCGGGGCTTCAGAGTCGAGCACGTCGTCTCATTGACTGATGGATGTTTGATATAAAACGTCAACTAGAGATGTCGGTTCTTAACAACGATGTAAGCAGCAAAAATGTATGTTTTTATGTATATATATATTTTTAAAGTACATTGAAAAATGATAAACAGTAAAACAATATGTTCCTCAGAAACCCAGCATCTGTCAGACACTGTAAAGACTTTAAAATCAGAAAACAAAAATCAGTTTCTTGGTAAAATTGTGTTCTTATAAAAAACAAACCTTTAGTTCATAAATGTGTAAAGAATTCCATTTTATGATTTAATTTTATCAGAATGTGTGTTCATCAGTTATTACTCATCAATACAGAATGAAAAACTTTAAATCTGAGGAAAATACAAAATATCTTGGTGTTTAAATGATAAATATCACTAAAACCAGTTGATGATTAATCATTTATATATATTTATATAAATGTATATGAGTGTGTGTGTTATTGTTTAATATAACGCTCTTTATCTTTAAAGAGAGTTTATTCTTAAATTACTTTAAGAGTTGATTGATAATCAGAGTTATTGGTGATTATTTTTATCAGGCTCTAAAGATAATTTATGTTTAACTTATTATTGTGTTTGTAACAAAAAGAAAACATAAATCATCAGTGTTCAGTTTATTAGGAACAGGGAGGGTTTCTACGTTCAACTTTAAGAATATATTCTCAGATTTATTGATACCAAACAATCAATACATTAAAACCTTCAGCTGGTCGTCCTGATAAACTGATTCTGATCACTACTGATTCTTTTAGAAGTGGTTTAGTCAACTTATCAATAAATAACAGACAAAACTTTTCATAACCGCAGGAAGATGTTTATCATTAGATTATTGATTAATCTCTGTATATGTTACAGCAGCAGGTTATACAGTAAATAATCAACACTAGAGATGTATATCCATAGAATACACAATATAATGAATATACTAGAATACCACAACGACTACAACATAAACATAGGATCACATAGTATATAAATATAGATGTTAGATGTCGACAATAATGTTCCAATTTTTTACTTTCAATTGATCTAAAAATGTTTTTCCTATTTTCAGGACAAAACACATAAATCCTCAACAAACTACGAGACAATACAAAGATGATAAGACACGAACACAATAAAAACGGCAACAACACAGTAAACAAATGATCAGGGAGCAGCTTTCTTTATTAATCCATCCATTGTTTAATAAAATATCAGGAAAGGATGAAATACGCTCATCGTCCTGACAACAGATTAAAACATAAAACCTGAAGCTTGTTTCAGATCTGCTTTATAGAATAACTCACATGAACTAAAATCATAATAACGGTTATTCTTCTTCTTTTATAGTATTATTCTAGTATTATATTTTATTATTATTTTATTATAGTATTATTATTATTATAGTATTATCATTATTATTATAGTATTATTATTATTATTTTATTATTTTATTAATATTATTATTATAGTATTGTAGGGTGGTGTCTCCAGACGGATCAGGTCCTGATGCCTCTGATCCGTCTGGACAGGACGAACCTCCTCCATCTCCAACGATGTCACTCATCCTTTGTGTGTGTTTGTTTGGGTGTGTTTCAGACACACACACACACACACACACACACACACACACACACACACACACACACACACACACACACACACACATGCAGAGACACGTGAGATAGAAAATAAACCTCACGCATGCATGAACACATCTGTGCACTCGCATGAAACACCCGGATGACACGCAAAGCCCCCCCGGGCTTTAAATCCAGGCCAGCAGGACGATCAGAGATCACAAACAGATGAAGCTGCTCTGGCAACTGAAGGAGGTCTTCATCATCATCTTCATCAGCAACCAGTACCAACCAATGACAACCAGACAATCCAGTACCGACCAGACAACTGTTTTATTGATGTTCTTCTTCTGTCCTTCAATAAATAACCATTCTAACAGAGACACTGGACCAGTAGAACCAGTAGACCTCATGAGATGGACCAGTAAAACCAGTAGACCTCTTGAGATGGACCAGTAGAACCAGTAGACCTCGTGTGATGGACCAGTAGAACCAGTAGACCTCATGTATAATAATCAGACACGTTGGAGTGAATTAGAAGTTTCTGTTTTCATCGTCGGCTTCATGAAGTCGGAGTGTTGGATTAACTCTGACACGCTCAGGTCAAAGGTCACCGCCGTGTGACGGGGGGCTGGGTTGAAGTCTGCTCTCTGTGGAGACAAACAGAGGAGGAGGAGGAGGAGGAGGAGGAGGTTTGTTAGTGCAAGTGATTAAATGAACTCCTGTAGATCAACAGAACTGTTATAACTGAACTCATGAGACGTTGGGTTAATGACCGGAGTCTTCCTCAGTTCTTATTCATCTTTAGAGATGTTTACTAGAGAAGTCTTCTGAACTTTACTTTTTATGTTTTTATATTCCTCTTATTATCTGAACTCATTTCTGTCTTTGTGATTTAATGAAAGTTTTAATTTTTAGATCTTCATACGGCTTCAGAAGTAAAAGTTAACACGTTGATGCGTTCAGGTTCTACTCCGTAAAAAAAGGTGGATTATAATGCTACTTTTGAAATGTTTTTTCTTTTGTTAAGAAAAACATTTTATAGTAAATACAGTTAAATTAAGTTTTCAGTCTGGATCCTTGAAAGTAGAATGTTATGTGGCACCAAAATATACATGTATGTGTGTATATATATATATATATATGTATGTATGTATGTATATATATATATATATATATATGTATGTATGTATGTATATGTATAAATATGTGTGTATATATATATATAAATCTTGATTATAAATTTGTGAAAGTAAATTGATAATCATATTTGGTGAAACGTGTTAGTCTGAGCACATTAAACCTCCATCCTCTCATAACACTTAACACGGAGACAGATTTATCTCCGTTAACGCTCATTAACTCGTTATCTCGCCCATCGAGGGGAATTCCAGTTCGTCCTGTGATCTGCTCTCAGATCAGCTCTTCTGGGATTAATGTTCTCAGAGCTGAAACGACTCAATCATCATCAACATCATATCAACGTCTAACGAGGCGGCTTGTGATCGGACCGAAGATTTACAGAACGTTTTGATGGTGTTCTGAGGATTCCTTCTTCTTCACGCTCCTCGTTCAGAAATCTTTTTAAATGTGACAGGAAGTGACTCAAACATCCATCAGTTAAGGGCCGTTTCTCAATATGTGAACTTCTCTGTACTTGTGTCCTCGTGAACTTGTGAAACGTCATCAAGCGCGGCCCAAGTACTGTTCCAATACACAAGTTCGCATCAAGCCAAGTACGGTCCAGATACCCGGAAGTGTCCTCGCTCCGCCCATTATACCGAGGATGCATCGGAGGAGACTTGTGTGGACTTTGGACAGCCAAGTATCCCAGAATGCATTTCACCAGCAAACAAGAGCCGACAGCAGCGGAGACGACTCACAACTGTCAGTTATAACTGTCTAAATACTGCTGCTGTTGTGTAACGGAATTTAGTTTTAACATTTTTTTAAGCGAGAATGTAGTTGTTAAGACTTAAAATATGCGGTCGATTTATCAAGATAGAGCCTGTTTGAAAAAAGCGCCGACGTTTGTCGGAGATATGAGAGGACCAGAGAGGAGACCGGGCGGTGGTGCTCATGCATCCCGCTGACAGCAGCCTGATCTCGGCTAGGCTCCTCCAGATGTGCCGCTGGCTCCGGTGTCTCTGTGGTTGTGGTTGCAGATGTAACACAAAACATATACATATATATATATATATATATATATATATATATATATATATACATACATATACATAATATTTTTATATTTTCTAAATGAAAACGAAAAAAGGTTGTGTTTTATATCATATTTCGTTTTATTGTCAATATATATGACTGAAGATAACCGGAGTAGGCGGGACCGACGAGCTGAGTTGGTGACGTCGTGACGTTGGTGACGTCATCAAGTTCGCTGCTGTTCCAATTGCAAAATGACCGTACTGCGTCCTCCCGTCCTCGGGAGTTTGTACTCCCGAGTCGAACTATCCAAGTATGAACTTGCAAGTTTGCAAGTCCATACTTGACCGTACTTGGTATTGAGAAACGGCCAATGAGACGACGTGCCCGACTCTGAAGCCCCGCCCCCTTGCTAAAACACACCTGTGTTCAAATTAGACCACGTTCATTGGTCCTCAGTAACACCTCCACCAATCAGGAAGTAGATCAGAGGAAAAACATTCTTTGAGTTGAAAAAGTGAATTTTCCCGTTTGGTACTAAACACAGCTGGAGATCAAACTTGTGTCCAAAACACAGAGCATTACAAAACTGCCTTCAATGAATGAATATTTATTGTGTTCTTAATCAACACAATGTCAAAGCAGAGAAAAGGTCATGAGCGTTAGCGTTAGCTGAGTGTGGAAATGACAACAAAGTGGGGTTGTGTGTGTTTGTGTTGTGACGTCACTCTTTTTGTTGACGGATGTTTTGAAGTCTCAAGTTTGGCGATTTGCCCGTCGCCATCTTTTTTTTTGCAACCAGTGAACAGGAAGTGACCATATATGGACTGAGGAGGAGTGACGTAGAGACGCCGTATACGTCTCTGGTGTCGACCTGTCAATGTTATGACGACGATAGTTCTGTTTTTAAATCGTTAAACTACTGAACCACTAATTAAGGCTTTAATTAAAACCTAATGATTAAATACACTGTCTTTATGTGAAGGATCTTATACTTGTGATGGAATCGTAGTAGTACATGTACACAGTATGAGTACAGTGATTCTCTGATACAAGTACATCAGCAGAGCAGACATAAGCTCACTGTAAACACCAGGTGTCGGATGTCTCCACTGGATCCAGTGATCAGACTGGCAGACGTGTGGTTACCGTGACGACGGCATCACCCGGTCCTTCTTCATGACCTAAAACAAAAGGTGGACCAGTTTGTTGTTGGGGTCCAGCTGGTCTGCGATCAGGGACAGGTGGACCCTAACGGACCTGTTGTGGATTCATCCAGAAGGTCTTTGTGATCGTTGGAGAACCTGATGAGTCGTTCTGCTGTTGTGTCGTCTGTTCTTTTGGCTCAACGTTTCTTCTTTAGATGGAGAAAGAGCTCAGATAGCCAAGATTTAACACTAGATAAATAAAAAGGTAGAAAAAATGAAACGGCATTAAACAAAACGGCATATAAACAAAACGGCAGAATCAGAAAATGGTAAAAAAAAACAAAAAACATAACCGGCAGACAAAATGGCAGAAAATCAAACCGGAAGATAAACAACAATATAGTAGATAATCAAAACAATAGATAAACAAAATGGTAGATAAAAAAAACTTTATGTTAGATAAATAACAAAACGGCATATTTACCAACTGAAGATTAACAAACGGAAGATAAATGTTGGAGATGACCCGGATGGGAATATAAATCTGAGAGTCATCAGCGTAGAACTTGATATTAACGTTTGATTCACGGGAACATTGCTAAGAGGGATCATGAAATGAAAAGATCAATAACTCTGTCGGTTTTTGTCTTCGTGTTTAATCCTCACACAACACAACATTAGCAGGTAGAGTCACATGGTGCAGTCCTGCACCGTTAGCAGCACGTGTAGCAGGGTGTTTGTTCAGAGCGCCTACAGTGTTTGAAATGATCCTTTACAGTGTTCAGAAGCAATGCATCCTGGTACATGTAGGCAGCGCTGGCACGCCTCCACACTGATTGTTTGTTTGGGATTAACGGTGTCTCTATTTATTCATCCGTAAAAGTAGAAAGTGGGTCAGTCTGTGTGGCAGAAGGTCACATGACTCACAGGTCACATGTTTAATCTGAAGACAGATGGACGGGAGACGAGTTTCTACTCATTAAACCAGTTTACTTTATTCATTAATATTAACAGATAATGAGAGGAAGTGTATCTGGTTTGAGGGGGATATACACTGGTTTGTGTATGTATGTACGTGTGTGTATAGATAGATAGATAGATATTTTTTTATTTTCGTGTCATGCACAAAAACGTGCCCAACCCTCATGGGTTTACAAGACACCAACAGTACAGCTGCAGTGGATCCACATCTCATCAGGTCACATTTGATTACAAAATGACATATATATGTGTGTGTGTGTGTGTGTGTGTGTGTGTGTGTGTATATATATATATATATTACACACAAAAATAAATGACAAATATTTCCCAATAAAATAAAAACCACCACCGTGCAGATTCAGGACGCTTCTCTGATAAGAAATCAGATTTCTGCTTATATTCTTAAATATATATATATTTTTTTATATATGTATGTATATATGTATGTATGTGTATATATATATGTGTATATGTATATATATGTATATGTATATGTACATGTGTATATGTATATATATATATATATACATGTATATATATATATGTATATACGTATATATATGTGTATATATGTATGTATGTATATATATATATATATATATATATGTGTATACATATCTGTGTGTGTGTATATATATATATGTTATGTTTATGATGATGATGTTTATGATGTTGGTCCCTCCTCCTCCCTGCAGACCAGCTGAAGTCCGTCATGGAGCAGGTCCTGGACTTTGCGGTTCACGAGCTGACAAAGATCGTGGAGGCCTCGTTGACGACCTGCTGCTGGAGATCACCAAGATGGAGAGAGAGCAACAGGACCTGGGGGAGACACTGGACAAGAGCTCTGACAGGGGGGAGGAGGGGGAGAAGGGGAGAGGAGGAGGAGCCAAAGGGAGGAGGAGAGGGTCGGAGAACGACTCTGTGTCACCCAGCGGCTCTGAGGACACTCGGGAGGAGCTGACGGAGGTCAGCGAGTCCAAAGAGACGGGGGAGACCGAGGGTGAGTGGACCCCTTTAACTGTGATGTCACGCTGTACCGCAGGACACCATGACATCACAGTGACCTCACCGCAAAGTCACATTACACATAAACACATGATACAAGTTCAGGGTTTCCTCCTGCATCTACTGCTCCTTCACCTCCTTCCCTTTATCTCTTCTGCTTCCTCCTCACCTCCTCTCTCCTCTCCTCCTCCTCTCTCATCCTCTCTCCTTTCTCCCCCTCAGACCCGGAGCGCCCCCGTCCTCTCGGTGTCTCAGGACTGGGTTCCCATCCTGGACAAGGTCTTTGGTCAGAAGTGGTGCAGTGATGTCTGGCAGATCAAGGAGCTGGGTGGAGGAGGAAGAGGAGGAGGAGGTGGTGGTGGGCGGCGGAGTCTGGGTGAGGGGGGCAGATCAGGTGGCGCCTCTCTCCACCCCCTCCGTGACCCTGGAGCCCTCCCCCTCCTCCCCCAGCAGGACCCCCGCTGGACTCCCCTGGAGGACATGGAGGTGTTTTCTCCTGATGAGGAGGCTGCAGACGGTCAGAGGAGGACCAGCGGACCTGGACCTCCATCTGGACCCCGAACTGGATCCAAACCTGGAGCCAGCCACACAGGTGACCCACGAAACAGTTTTTATTTACAGATGTAAAACATACAATAACTAAAAACTAATTATACAAAAATGAACATGAAATATAATGTTAATAATGTACATTATATATTTTTATATATTTATTCATATATAATGAAATATAAGTATAACAAAAATACTAATTATAAAGCATATCTAGAGAAATATATATATACATATACACACACACTCACCGGCCACTTTATTAGGCACACCTGTTCAATTGCTTGTTAACACAAAATAGCTAATCAGCCAATCACATGGCAGCAACTCAATGCATTCATTCATCTAGATGTGGTGAAGACGACTTGCTGAAGTTCAAACCGAGCATCAGAATGGGGAAGGAACTTTGAACGTGGCATGGTTGTTGGTGTGTTGCAAAAACTGCTGATCTACTGGGATTTACACCCACAACCATCTCTAGGGTTTATAGAGAACGGTCCCAAAAAGAGGAAACATCCAGTGAGCGGCAGTTGTGTGGACGAAGATTTCTTGTTGATGTCAGAGGTCAGAGGAGAATGGGCAGAGTGATTCATATGATAGAAAGGCAACAGTAACTCAAATAACCACTCGTTACAACCAATGTATGCAGAATACCATCTCTGAACCTGGAAGCAGATCCAGCAGCAGAAGACCACACCGGTGCCTCTCCTGTCAGCTCAGAACAGGAAACTGAGGCTCACCAAAGTTGGACAATAGAAGATTGAAACACGTTGTCTGGTCTGATGAGTCTCCATTTCAGCTGCGACGTTCAGATGGTAGGGTCAGAATGTGGCGTAAACACCATGAGAGCAGTGATCCATCCTGCCTTCTATCAACGGTTCAGGCTGGTGGTGGTGGTGTAATGGTGTGGGGGATCTTTTCTTGGCACACTTTAGGCCCCTTAGTACCAGTTGGGCATGGTTTAAACGCCACGGCCTCCCTGAGTATTGTTGCTGACCATGTCCGTCCCTTTATGACCACAGTGGACCCATCTCCTGATGGCTACTTCCAGCAGCATAATGCACCATGACACAAAGCTCACATCATCTCAGACTGCTCTCTTGAACATGACAATGAGTTCCCAGTACTCCAGTGGCCTCCAGTCACCAGACCTCAATCCAACAGAGACCTTTGGGATGTGGAGGAACGGGAGATTCACATCATGGATGAGCAGACAAGTCTGCAGCAACGTGGTGATGCTGTCATGTCGATATGGAGCAACATCTCTGAGGAACGTTTCCAACACCTTGTTGAATCTATGCTACCAAGAATTAAGGCAGGTCTGAAGGCAAAAGGGTCCAACCCGGTACTAACAAGGTGTCCCTAATAAATAAATAAATAAATATATATATATATATATATATATATATATATATATATATATATAGTAAAATCTCTTCTCAGCTTGTGTGTGTCTCATCACTGTCATCTACTGGTCATCGACACTAACAACATTTTACTGCAGTATAAGATCAGAGTACTTCTACTCCAGTTAATGAAGTACATGTGTACTCGTACTCTGGTCTGACCCAACAGTGGTCTCTCTAGTCTCTCTGGTCTATCTGGTCTATCTGACCCTAGTCTCTCTGGGATCTCTAGTCTCTGGTCTCTCTAGTCTCTCTGGTCTCTTTAGTATCTCTGGTCTCCCTGACCCTAGTCTCTCTGGTCTCTGGTTTCTCTAGTCTCTCTGGTTTCTCTAGTCTCTCTGGTCCCCCTGACCCTGTTCTCTCTACTCTCTCTGGTCTCCCTGATCCTGACCCTGTTCTCTCTACTCTCTCTGGTCTCCCTGATCCTGACCCTGGTCTCTCTGGTCTCTGGTCTTCAGGCCGCCGGTCCTCGGCCTCGATGCTCCATCGTCTCCTGACTCTTCCGTCTCAGTTGCTGGAGGAGGAAGACGAAGACGCCGCTAAAGACTCGCTCAACGTTCTGTCGGTGGACGGAACCGCTGAGGGTCCAGGTCGAGTCCATCGGTCCCCCACCAGAGAGGAGGAGGAGGAGGAGGAAGAGGAGGAGGAGGAGGAGGAAGAGGAAGGAGAGGAGGACAAAGGGAGGAAGGTGAGGGAGGAAACATGAATATTAATTCATTTAACACTAAGACCAAACAGCTGATCTTCTTCTTCTCTTGTTTTATTTGTTGTTTTTGTCTTCAGAGGACGAAGACGTCAGAAAAACTTTATACAAATATTAAATATTCATAAAATGTTTTCTTTCACTTAAATCTTTGAACCCATCAGTCCGGATCATAAACAATAAATATTTAATTATTTTATAATTTGAATCATTTAATACCTTTGTGCTATTTATGTGTAAAAACACAAAATATTGAATTTTATAGTGACGTTAGCAGCACCGCAAACGGCTAACAGGAGGAGAGCTAGTAACGTTAGCAGCACCGCTAACGGCTAACAGGAGGAGAGCTAGTAACGTTAGCAGCACCGCTAACGGCTAACAGGAGGAGAGCTAGTAACGTTAGCAGCACCGCTAACGGCTAACAGGAGGAGAGCTAGTAACGTTAGCAGCACCGCTAACGGCTAACAGGAGGAGAGCTAGTAACGTTAGCAGCACCGCTAACGGCTAACAGGAGGAGAGCTAGTAACGTTAGCAGCATCACTAACGGCTAACAGACGGAGGTTCAGTTCAGTTACATTATGATGCGTTCAGGCTCTGTTCAGTGAAAATGAGTATTGGTTGAAGGTAAATTATAACGTTATCATGATATGTTCACATGTAATCTGTAAAATGTAGTGTTGGTGATAAACTAGAATAAATCCAGTAGTTTGAAGGAAATGTTTTCACATTAATATAAAATAGATATTAGAGATGAATTATGATGTTTAACTTCCTAACAGTAACTCTAAGATTATAACACATCATTAACACTACTAATGACTAGATCTGTTTTAATACATAAAAATACAATCTTTTATTTTCTTATCATTTGAACTGTGTTTTTATGAAGAAAGAAAACATTAAATTACTATCACAAAGTAAAAGTCTAACATTTAGTATTGTGTGTGTGTGTGTGTGTGTGTGTGTGTGCAGAGGAAGAGGAGGAGGGTGTGGTCAGAGTGTGAGGAATGCGGTCGTCGGTTCAGTCGGATGTCTCTCCTGAAGGCTCACCGTCTGACGCACGCCGTCGCCGCGGCGTCCGCCTCGTCTCCGCTTGGCTCCGCCTCCTCCGCTCTGAGCTGCTCGCACTGCGGCAAGAGGTTCTCCTCGGCGACCCGCCTCCACAGCCACATCCGGACCCAGCACCCCGGGAACCGGTCCTGAACCGGAGCCGGGTTCAACCGGAACCAGGAAACAGAAACGGGATCAACAGAGTCCAACAGAGGTGGAGAAAAACCAGACCAGGATCCACGGAACCAGACCAGGATCCACGGAACCAGATTACAATCCTCAGAACCAGATCAGAACCAGGATCAGGATCTGAGCAACAGGATGAGATTATTGATTACATTTCTTTAAACAACAAACCTGGAACAAAAACAAACCAGATCAATAAACTATTTATCAGAAACCTGAAAACTGAAATGTATAAATCTGGTCTAGAATCTGTCGTTCCCTCATCATCACCACACGACAGCCAATCAGAACGTCTCTAGAGGAAGGTCACATGATCGGTCCTCATCCAGGTCCACATGGGATCTGGTTCTGGTTCTGGTTCTGTTGTCCAGTTTGAGTTTTTAGCATCAAAACATTCAGCTGATTAAACGTTTTTAACTTTTTAAAAAAAAAGAAAGTTCCCAAACAACAAACCGACAGATCAATGAGGAGTCAGATCAATACCACGCCATGTCAACGGTTTTGTTTTCACTCAAAAAACAAAACGCTTTAAATATTTAAAACAAAACGACGTGAAGAGAAGAATGTTGGTTTAAATTCTCTAAACTTCAGAACCTTAAAGCATTATTTAAAGAACCTTAAAACATTATTTAAAGAACCTTAAAACGTTCTTGAAAGAACCTTAAAACATTCTTTAAAGAACCTTAAAACGTTCTTGAAAGAACCTTAAAACGTTCTTGAAAGAACCTTAAAACATTCTTTAAAGAACCTTAAAACGTTCTTGAAAGAACCTTTAAACATTCTTTAAAGAACCTTAAAACGTTCTTGAAAGAACCTTAAAACGTTCTTGAAAGAACCTTAAAACGTTCTTGAAAGAACCTTAAAAACAGAAAACGATAATTATGAATTTAAACAGTTGATTATTTTATATTTTTTATATAAATAGTTGAACTTAATTTAGCTTTAATTAAACAAACGTTGAAGCTGAATGTATTTGATGAAATAAAACCGATCTGAACGAATTTAAAAACATTTAAAACAGTAAAGAAGTAAAGTAAAGAATCTGATCGGAGGAATTATTGATCAGAGGTGACAAAGGGAAATTAAACTCCTCCTCCTCCTCTTCGTCTCCTCTTCATCATCCCGTTTGGAGGAAACGAGCTCCGGCTGCTGCAGGTGAGTTTCCTTCTCGGCAGGTGAACTTTATTTTTTTTGTTGCAATAAGCTCGTCGCCTCAGCATCCGGACGTGTGGAGCCTCGTTTCCTGCTTCCTGTTTCCTGTGTGGTTCCTGTTCTTCGTGGACTCACAGGAGGATCTCTTCTCTCCCCGTTTGTTTTTAAAGTGCTCTTTTATTGTTTCCTTCAACAAACAGACTCTTTAGTCTTGTGGATTATCGTTGGGTGAATCTTCGTCGTGGTATTTTGAATCTTTCTGGACGCTCCGAGGATCCTTCATCGCTCCCCGTCAGAATAAAACAGACTGAGGAGCAACTTTGTCGGTGGCTTCGATTGTTTGGACTCGATGAATGTGAATCTCACTCGTTGACGTTTGTTGTACAGTTTTTATTTTTCAGACAGAACTGATGATGAAACGAGAGAAAAGAGGAAGACGTTTAATCTCTGCTTCCTTCTTTCTTTCCTTCCTTCCTTCCCTCGTTCCTTCTTTCATCCCTCGTTCTTCAGGTCAGTTCGGTTCAGTGACCTCATCTTGACAAACATACCTCCTGAAAAACAAACATAATCACATATATACAAATATTTATATTTATATATATATAAATAGATATATATATATATATATATATGTAAATGTGTATATATACAGTACACACACATTTTCTGCACATTGATACGTTTATACGCTTCGTTTCTCTCCGGCTTGAATTTTCTTTCTTTTTTTTATTTTTATAAATCTGATCTGTATGGAAGCCCGTTAGTGCCAAGAAGGGGGAAAAAATAGTTAAATGTTAAAAAGTACAAATACAAAACATTTAATTCATACCCTTTTAATTAAGGTTTTTTTAAGAATAAAAAGAAAATTAGAATCATGAAGTATTTTTATTTTCATAACTTTAATGTACAAGATACAAATATCCATATTAAGTGAATTTATTCTCTCTAAAAACCAAAACAATATAGAGTTTATAAAGAAGACTTCAACTAATGATTATTAATTATAATTATTTTCTTGACCTAATTAATCTGATCTGTATGGAAGCCCGTTAGTGCCACCAGACTGTTCATGTTTCTGTGGTTCTAAGGAGAACCTTCCTGTCGGAGGCTGAGGGACGGACGGCGGTGAACAGAAGGATCAGAAATAATAAACGTATCTCTGATTATTTTACGTTTCTGCTCCGCAACGCTTCACCCCCAACGATCAGCTGTTTATGCTTCGTGAATGTGCAAACTGAACGTTTTTCTTAGTTTGATCAAAACCTCGTCAGCAATATAAAGCAAAGAGAAAGCTGCAGAGTTTGAACCTTTTAAAAGAAGATCAGGATTAAACCTGGAGGTGGTTCTGTAGCACGGTGGACCCGGGTGTACTCTGGTAGAATACTTTAATTCGATTATATGCTGATGATGATGATTAATACCCGTTTACTTTGCTTTGATAACTAAAGCTACTTGTCTGCTTGGCTAACATCTGAACGATCCACCGCTCTTCTGTAAACGCCGGTCCTCTTGCACTTTCAGCCTCCTCACGTGTTCACATACCTCATTTATTGTTGTGTAAAACATTTCCAGTGTTTTATATTTGTTCCTCTTTTCCACACAGACCTCATTACCTCAGTAGACGTACAGCGTCGATATTTGTCTACAATGTTTTTTTCTGTTTTCATTTTGTCTGTTAACCTGAAGCTGTCGCGTAAAAACCACAAAAACGTCTCAGGTTTGAAGGTTAAGTCCTTAAAAGACTAGATTTTCTTAAATAAATTAAAAATATCATCTTTCAGGACTTGCATAACTAGTTTTAACAGGTTAATAAGAGCCCAACAGGAAGTTACCTTATTTGGAAGCCCAGTGATGACGGGACAAGAACAATATAAAATAATAGGAGATGAAGACAATAAAAATAATCTTTATTTTAAAATAGAAAGTCACACAAATGAGAAGTCAAAACAAAAAATATTTTGTCTGGTGATCTCATATTTCTGATTTAAAAATAGTAACTTTTTGTACTTAATGTCTCTTCATTTTAAATATGAATATTTTCATTTTGTTAATCCCAACAATGTGTCTTGTTTTCTGTTCTCCAGCTGTTCATGGGCCTCAAACATCTGGCTGATACATTTCAGATTATTCAGTGAAACATTAGCTATTATTTGGTGTTTCTTGTTGTTTTAACGGTTTTAAATCTTGTTATTCGTTACGCAGCCTTAAAGGTCGTAGAGAAGTTCCAACGTAAAGCCCCTAACGGGAAAAGAACAACAGCTAAAGAAGCTAACTATGAGGGAAGATGTAAATAAAGACGAAGAGCTCAAACAGGAGATTAAAATGTTTAAATACAATGTGAATATAAAATTGCAAGAAAAGAAAGTTAAAACCACAAGACACATAAAATAATGTAAAAGAATAAGCGGCCTCTTCAGATGTTTGTTTTTTAACCTAAAACGCACATGAGTGAGTAGTGATGTGGTTTTTACGTGAAAGCAGCTGCTTCACTGTGTACGGATTATTAAAGGCTTTCTGTCGGAGGAAAACCTCGTATCTCCAAACGCTGCACTGAACCGTTGAAACAAACAGAACCGACGGCTTTGGATCAGTTAGGAGGTTTTCCTCCCGACAGCAGCAGCATCATGTGACCTGTTCACCAGGTTCCTCTTCCTGTTTACAGAACCAAGCAGGCGGCGGCTGGAACCAATGACCCGGCCGTCTGCTTTGCCAAATTATTGAATTGTGCCCAAAAAGTCATCAAAACATGGGAACATTTCATTAAATTGAGGCCACAAATTATGACTTGTGAGCATGAATTAGTA
>NC_072459.1:608496-630996 GCF_027596085.1 Anoplopoma fimbria
TGTTATACTACTAGTACTGTGTGTGTGTTATACTACTAGTACTGTGTGTGTGTTATACTACTAGTACTGTGTGTGTGTTAGTACTGTTAGTACTGTGTGTGTGTGTTAGTACTGTGTGTATGTTAGTACTGTGTGTGTGTTAGTACTGTGTGTGTGTGTTAGTACTGTGTGTGTGTTAGTACTGTTAGTACTGTGTGTGTGTTAGTACTGTTAGTACTGTGTGTGTGTGTGTGTGTGTGTTAGTACTGTGTGTGTGTTAGTACTGTGTGTGTGTTAGTACTGTTAGTACTGTGTGTGTGTTAGTACTGTGTGTATGATATAAAGATGTAGATTTCTTTATTGTAAACGTTGTTGTGTCTCAGCAGGCTGGTCCCAGTCAGGTGTGGGTGGTGACATCAGCAGAGAACGTTATTGGATACCCAGAGGACACGCCCCCTACCCCCCATCCCCCCCCTCAGGACAGGTAGATTTCTTCAGAGGAGGGAGGAAGCATCGGCGATACATCTTGGCGCTGAACCAGAGAGAGGCGAGGAGGGTTAGCTCCGCCCCTCACCATGACAGACTTGGAGGCCGCGTGTTTGAGTCTCGGCCTGCCCCCGAGTGCGGCTCCCCTCCCCCCCCTCTGGACTCCTCCCTGCAGGCGGACTGCAGCTCGCTGGCGGCGGAGATTGCCGAGCCGCTGGTGATGCTGCCGTGTGTGAAGAGCGAGCCGGAGGACGGGGACCTGGAGCCCGTCAGGACTGTGGACCTGTCCGAGATCCAGCCGCTGTCCACCGCCGAGCTGGGCCAGGACCAGATCAAGATGGAGATCAGCGGCCTCGACTACATCAAATCAGAGCATCACCACGGAGACCACCACCTGGACCACTTCCACCACGGCGACGCCACAGAGCTGGACTACAAGTCGCACTACGAGCCAAGCTCCGTGTTCGACTACATCACCCAGGTAAAGACGGACCCCGTTCACACCTGGTCCCAGGTAGACCCCACATCTGTTCACATCTGTCCCAGGTAGACCCTGTTCACATCTGGTCCCAGGTAGACCCCGTTCACATCTGTCCCAGGTAGACCCCGTTCACACCTGGTCCCAGGTAGACCCCGTTCACATCTGGTCCCTGGTAGACCCCGTTCACATCTGTCCCAGGTAGACCCCGTTCACGTCTGTCACAGGTAGACCCTGTTCACGTCTGGTCCCAGGTAGACCCCTGTTCACGTCTGGTCCCAGGTAGACCCTGTTCACATCTGGTCCCAGGTAGACCCCTGTTCACATCTGGTCCCAGGTAGACCCTGTTCACATCTGGTCCCAGGTAGACCCTGTTCACATCTGGTCCCAGGTAGACCCCGTTCACATCTGGTCCCAGGTAGACCCCGTTCACATCTGGTCCCAGGTAGACCCCGTTCACATCTGGTCCCAGGTAGACCCCGTTCACATCTGTCCCAGGTAGACCCTGTTCACATCTGTCCCAGGTAGACCCCGTTCACATCTGGTCCCTGGTAGACCCCGTTCACATCTGTCCCAGGTAGACCCCGTTCACACCTGGTCCCAGGTAGACCCCGTTCACATCTGGTCCCTGGTAGACCCCGTTCACACCTGGTCCCAGGTAGACCCTGTTCACATCTGTCCCAGGTAGAGCCCGTTCACACCTGGTCCCATGTAGACCCCCTTCACATCTGTCCCAGGTAGACCCCGTTCACATCTGTCCCAGGTAGACCCCGTTCACATCTGGTCCCTGGTAGACCCCGTTCACACCTGGTCCCAGGTAGACCCCGTTCACACCTGGTCCCAGGTAGACCCTGTTCAAATCTGGTCCCATGTAGAGCCCGTTCACATCTGGTCCCAGGTAGACCCCGTTCACACCTGGTCCCAGGTAGACCCTGTTCACATCTGGTCCCAGGTAGACCCCGTTCACACCTGGTCCCAGGTAGACCCCTGTTCACATCTGGTCCCAGGTAGACCCTGTTCACATCTGGTCCCAGGTAGACCCTGTTCACACCTGGTCCCAGGTAGACCCCGTTCAAATCTGGTCCCTGGTAGACCCCGTTCACACCTGGTCCCAGGTAGACCCCGTTCACACTTGGTCCCAGGTAGACCCCGTTCACATCTGTCCCAGGTGGACCCTGTTCACATCTGGTCCCAGGTAGACCCCTGTTCACATCTGGTCCCAGGTAGACCCCGTTCACACCTGGTCCCAGGTAGACCCCCTTCACACCTGGTTGTTTATGATGTAACATTATCAGAGACTAGAGAAACATAAATGAAGTCCTGATCTCATGTTTATTAATATTGGAGGATAACGATCGTCAGTAAAACTATTGACACTGTGAGGGTTCACGTTAAACTGTGGGATTGATCTGAGGGATCAGTATTGATCCCTGATCAGCACTGATCAGGGATCAATAGCGGTCCGTTACTCCACTAGTTGTTATTGAAGTCTGACATGGATATGAAGCAGCTGTCTGTGTGTTTCAGGTGACGGACACTCTGGAGTACATAAAGTCGGACCACCATGTGGACCTGCAGTGTTACTACACCACCGAGCTGAGCGCTCTGAAGTGTGAATACCCAGAATCCAACACCATGTCGTCCCACCTGCAGCCCAACAGCCTGGAGTCCATCCACATGGCCGAGCTCCGCACCGAGCTCAACAAGCTGCGGCCCGACGCCCTGCTGATGGACGGCATGGGCAAACTGGACCCTGAGTTCGGAGGGGGGGCGCTGTACGAGGCGGCGCCGGGCGAGGAGGGGAAGGCGGAGTCGGCGGGAGGAGGAGGTTCTGGTCCAGGGAGCAAAACCCAGAGCCCGACAGCGAGGAAGCCCCGCAACATGCAGGGGGAGAAACCCTTCTCCTGCACGCAGTGCGGCAAGAGCTTCAGCACGCTGGGGAACCTGAAGACGCACCAGCGCATCCACACCGGGGAGCGGCCCTACAGCTGCTCGCAGTGCGGCAAGAGCTTCGGCCAGGCCGGGAACCTGAAGCGCCACCAGCTGATCCACACGGGCCAGAAGCCCTACGTCTGCGCCCACTGCCCCAAAGGCTTCACCAAGGCCGACGACCTGCGCTCGCACCAGCGGCTGCACACCGGCGAGCGGCCCTTCATCTGCCTCACCTGCGGCAAGAGCTTCGGCCAATCCAAGGAGCTGAAGGCTCACCAGCTGAGCCACACCGGGGAGAGGCCCTTCTGCTGCCAGCACTGCGGCAAGAGCTTCACCAAGGAGTCCGGCTACAGGAACCACGTTCAGATCCACACGGGGGAGAAGCCCTTCACCTGCTCGCAGTGCGGCAAGACTTTCAGCAACTCTGGCGTTCTCAAAACCCACGAGAAGATCCACTCCGGCGAGCGGCCGTTTGGCTGCACGCAGTGCGGGAAGAGCTTCGGCCGCCTCGGACACCTGAAGGCCCACCAGCAGATCCACACGGGGGAGCGGCCCTACGCCTGCCCGCACTGCGGCAAGACTTTCAGCCAGTCGGGTCACCTCAAAGCTCACGAGCTGATCCACAAGAGAGAGCGGGGAGACACGGCCAGCTCCTCCTCCTCTAGCTCCTCCTCCTCCAGCAGCGTGGGCAGCGACAGCAGCTAAAAGAAACTCCTCCTTTAAACCTCTCGGATAAACAAAGTATTATTCCTCTTTTTTATAAATCCTATATATATAAAAGCTCTTTCCTTTTCTTACATTTTCATACCTTTTGTGCTCTTTTGCATCGTATATGTTTGCAGGGTGACTCGACTCATTTGCTCTTATGCAAGTGTGTGTGTGTGTGTGTGTGTGTGTGTGTGTGTGTGTGTGTGTGTGTGTGTGTGTGTGTGTGTGTGTGTGTGTGTGTGTGTGTGTGTGTGTGTGTGTGTGTGTGTGTGTTGTGTGTGTGTGTGTGCGTGTGTGTGTGTTGATGATGATGATGATGATGATGATGAGGGGCTTGTAGATAATCTTTGAACCCAGTACTTATTGTTGAGTACTTATACACAAGCACAAATATACTTCAGTGACCAGGTTTGAGAGTACTTGATTTTACATACCAGCAGCTCCTGAACCAGAACCCGTTCACTGACAGCAATCCAGTACTTCAGAGAGAGTACATGTACACCATGAAGAGGGTGATGAGGACTCTTCAGAGTATAATGTATGTACTGTCAGTGTTTTATACTTCAATCAAAGAGCCAGAGGGTTCAGACTTGTGTGTTTACGACCCGTCTCTGTTCTTCTGTCTATGTTAAAACAGACATGCAGACGACATGCAGACGACTGCATGTTATAGAGTAGGAAAAAAAGAAACAAAAGAAAGTTAAATCTCAAGCTGGGGAGGAGAGTAATGATCCGAGAAAAAAATCAGAATTTCTGCGATTCAGTTTAATTTAAGAGAAAGAAATGTAATCCTGCAAAGTTCCCCGCTGTGGGACTAATAAAGGATTATCTTATCTTATCTTATCTTATCTTATCTTATCTTATCTATTCTGAGATTGTTCAGGACCCCGTTCATCACCACGGTAACGTGAGCTGCTGTCGTTGAATGTTGTTGCTCCTAAAATACTGTTATTACGGTAAAAAGGACCTCTGAAGGTCCTGAAAGAGACATAAACATGTTGTGTCTCGTTCTTTAATGAATATAGTTGGTATGTTTTAAACTCGTTACCATGGTGATTAGCGGTTCCTCTGTTCTGATGAGGTTCATCGATTAGAAACACTTCCCTCAGCTGTTGATTGATTGTGTATCAGAGGTAGTCAGGACAAACATCAGGAAATACTTCTTTTATTTCTTTGCTTTGAATCCGATGAGTCAAACAGCACCAGCGTTCATGATGAAAATACACATTTAAGGCTCTGCAGGATTCAGATTGTTGTCTGAGGTTGAGACTCTTTCAGGAAACTTCCTCCTCCTCTTCCTCCTCGTCTTCATCAGACGTTTAACATACTCTGATGTACTTCAGGTGACCCGGGTTCTGGTTCAGAGTCCTCAGTACGCGTTAAAGTACTTCAAACTTTGAGTACATGTCAATCTTTTGCCAATACTTTTTGACTTTACTAGTATTTGACCTGCAGCTGTGGGTCCACTCTGTTACTGTGCTGTTAAACACCTGATATCATTTGAATACGTGGTATTGATCAGTATTGATCGATCAGGACTCAGACATTCCTTCTGGGTTTTTGTAGCAGAATAAAAATCATTCCAGTTTAAACTCAGATTTCTGCGTCGTCGGGCTCCAAAAGGACCAAAACCCGTCAGCACAAAGGAGCCCCCCCCCCCCCCTTCAGATCGCTCACTGTGTACAAATCTTTATTGATTATGTCATTCCTAATGAAATCTAATAAAACCTAAAAACAGAGGAACTTGATGCAGCTTCTTGTACTGGAAAATAATTATTAAAGAAACTAATGAGACGCCGGCTCCGCTCTGCTTTCTTCATGGGATTGGTGTCTTTGATCCGGGTATCGAACCCGCGACCTCGGAGCTTTGTTCACATGTTTATTTTTAATCAGATCAATATATTTGATCATGTTGAGTTTGAAATGGTTTAATCTGTGTTTAATGTCAAAACAATCACTTCAGATGAATTCAGTCATCTATTTCAACCCTGATATTTCCATGTAGTACACTGTGTACAATGTGTATTTGTGTACTTTGACAGGATAGTTCTGTCCCAAATCAAACTTTCTGTAAATGACCATCGCCACGTTTCACCTCTTCTCTTTAACGGATCATCAGCGCCAACGTTTCACTGCCGGCTAGTTTAACGAAATTCAAATGAATGTGATTCTTATATCATTTTTCTTTGTTCCCGTTTGGTTTCAGACCAGAGAGGATCTGTCTTGTGTAAAACTGTGTTCATGTGTTTTCACTGTTCAGACGGCCTTTCAGTCTGAGTGAACCTGGAGCTCTTCATTTGTAGAGTCATGGGTCAAGGTTACGCTTATTATCTTATAGTTACTGTGAGGAACTTTGATTTAGTGTTGACTCTGGCGCCCCCTGTGGACTAAAGTGGTAGTGTTCCTTCACCAGACTCCCTTTAGAAAACCTCATTTTACTGCAGTCAAACCCGCTCAGTCCTGGTTCTGGTTCTCCCGTGTCTCCCTTCCCTCCAGCGGGTCCAGTAATACGGTCTGGGTCTCCAGCAGCGTGGTGTCGGTGTTGACTCCCAGAGAGGAGAAGCTCTGCTCCTGGAGGAGGAGGAGGAGGAGGAGGAGGAGGAGGAGGAGGAGGAGAAACCAAGATGGTGAGCAGCGTCCAGTCTGTTTCTTTTCAGTGTGAGTACGGAAGAACAGGAAGTGAGGCTTTGTAGTTTTCATGTCTTTCTTAGTTTTTATATTTATTCACCTCGTCCTGTTTCAATTGACTACAACTCTGAGAATGTAAATTAAACAAAGTGTTTCCATTTGAATTTAGTTTTTAGTGTTTTCTATGAATTTTTTCTTTACTCATCAGATCTCCCGGTCAATAATATCTAGTCTCTCTTTTTTTGTCGACATAGTTTTTTTTTTAAATAAAGTTTTAATTTTTTCAGCTACATTTTAGTTTAGTCTTTATTGTCAACATAAAGCATGTTGACATCGTCTCAATGGTGTTTAATGACTTCTGTCTTCATCGTCTTAGTCTGAGAACAAAGAGGTGGTTAATGAAATAAACACAAAGTCATCACTATCGCGTTGAAGCTGCAGAGCTTCAGCTTTGACTTGTGGATACTCTGTTGAGTCGTCAGCGTAACGTCACACCACCAACCAAATGATTCTGTTTATGTTTTTATTCTGGTTTATTGTTCCTGATGGCTCCTGAAACAATAGCGGGTCTTTCTCAAGTCTCAACATCACATGACTTTGTTGTTTAAAATGAGTTTTATGAAATAAATGTTTTAAAATTGATTTTAAGTTAAAACTGAAATCAGGTTTGAAAGAAAAAATAGTAGATATTAACTCCGACCGGAGAGTTTCCAACCGATTTGACTCCTGACGGTTTTTAGAAGTCGTTATAAAGTAAAGAACTCTGGTTATGTGGCAGCTACCGACTCAACTCCACTGAAGAAGTCCATGCGATGTGGTTGAAAGCTCTAGAAAACCTCACAGGTGGAGCCAAACTTTGTCCTGAGGACTTCCTCGGCTGGTTGAGTTGCTCAGTGGTCATTGATCTGCTGAGAAGACCATCAGATGTGTTTGAAAGCTCTGGAAACATGTAAATATGACCTTTTGGTTGAGGTTTTTCTGGGTGAACTGTTGTTTTTAAGATAAAAATTGTTCAAATAAAGTAAATTATCCTAACAAAAGATTAATAGTTAACTAAAATACATTTTTAAAGAATTTTAATTTTTCTCAGATGTAATGACACTGATGCTGAAGTGCTCACAAACTCTTGTAAACCAGAGCTGTATTTTTAGAATGCTCACATAGCATGCTAACAATGCTAATGTCCGGAGGTGAATGCTAACATGCTATGCTAGATCAGAAAAGTGTTTAATGCTAATGCTAACACGATTTACTAAATACAAGTTTATTTATAGATGACTGCTAACATGTTATGCTAGAACAGAAAAGTGTGTCATGCTAATGCTAACAGGACTCTATAACATGCTATGCTAACAGAAGAGTTTTTCATGCCAACAGTAAAAAGAGCCTTCAGATAGTTTAGAAGAGTTTTATTCCGTGAAGTAGAAAGAAACTTTGTTTTCTGTGAAATTAAAACCATCACATGACTGATTCTGGTTTAAATCACAGAGTGAAGTTAAAGATCCGCAGAGATGAAGAGGAGAGACGCTCTTCATCACGTTCCCAAAGCAGCAAGCAGGAAGGCGATAGGTTGAGATCTGGCTACGCCCACCGAAGTCAGACTGACTTTTGGTCCTCAGATGGTCTCCTCGATGACCTTTGTGACGACAGTGGTGGTGGTGACGGAGGAGGAGGAGGAGGATGACAAAGATCTGATAGACAGACGGCATAGGAAGTTAGAGAAACTGTAGAAACTGTAGTTTCATTTATCGCTAATATATGTTATACAAGAGTAAAACTTCATTTATCAGGAGTCTAAAAAACTGTCTGTTTTTCTGCATATTTTCAATTAAAAACAGAAATGAGAGATTTTAATAATTAGCAATAAATAAATACATATATAATATTTAAAATATGTTTATACACGTGATGACAGAAATCATTTCCGTTTTTATTATTATTTTGTCTGTATTCACATAAACAGCTGTTATTCTCTGCGTTCTTCATTTTACCACAACTGTCAGGAGAACAAACTACAAGTCAGAGATTGTGGTAAAACAGCAACGTCTCACTCTGCCGATTCTCTCACAGTCTGGTTCTAGCTCTGACCGTCTCTCTTCTTACCCGGCAGAGCCCTCTCCGTCCAGCAGCCTCCTGTACTCGGCGATCTCCATCTCCAGTCTGGTCTTGATGTCCAGCAGCATCTGGTACTCCTGTCCCTGTCTCTCCAGGTCGGCCCTCAGCTGGACCAGCTGCTCCTCCATGCTGGTCACCTGCATCTGGTACCCCGACAGCTGCATGGAGTACCGGTTCTGGATCTCTGCCAGCTGGCCTTCCAGAGACAATTTCTGTGGAGAGACAGACGAGTTAGAGGACGGAGGTAACCTGGACATCTTTAACATCTCTCCTAGGACACATCATTATCGTCTCTACGAGGACACCTGGAGTCGTTATCGTCTCTACAAGGACACCTGGAGTCGTTATTACAGTACATTACATTACAGTCATTTAGCAGACGCTTTTATCCAAAGCGACTTACAGGAAGTGTATTCAACATAGGTATTCAAGAGAACTACTAGTCACCAGAAGTCATAAGTGCATCTCCTTTCTTACACAAGCATCTAAAAGCATAAACCAGAGCAAAAGTATAGTGCAGAGGCAAATTACTACGAATACAATAAGTGCTACGAGGAAGGCTCAGGGTAGTACTTCTTGAAGAGGTGAGTTTAAAGATGGGCAGTGACTCTGCTGTCCTGACATCAGTGGGGAGTTCATTCCTCCACTGAGGGGTCAGGACTTCGTTATCGTCTCTATGAGGACACCTGGACGTCTGTAATGTCTCTATGAGGACGTGGACATCAGTAATTATCAGCGCTCACCATGCTCAGCTGTGACTGTAGTTCGATCTCCAGAGCCTGAAGTTGACTCTTCACATCCTTCACCACCGACGTCGTAGATTTAACCTCTACCGCTGCGATCTCCACCTCCTTACTGATCATCTCGGACTGAGAGGACGAGAGGACGAAGTCACCCAAAGAGTAAAGATTAAAAACATCTAGAGGTGTGGTTCTTTAAGGAGTCCTCCTCCCACCTTGCTCTGGTACCAGGCCTCCAGTTCTTTGTTGTTCTTGGCGTTGATGGCCTCGTAGTGTTCTCTCATTTCCTCCATCACCTTGCTGAGGTCCTGCTGAGGACCGGCGTCCACCTCCACGTTCACCTGGCCGCTCATCTGAGACCGCATGGCCAACAGGTCCTGCAGGATGGGGGACGTCAGAGATTAGACAGTGATGTGGTCCCAATAAATCCCTATAACAACTCTTATATAATGGATTCTGGGCTGAACTTCATTTCCTGTGGTTCAGTTAAACGTTAGCTAGCATTAGCATGCTAACATCCTGGTACCTCCTCGTGGTTCTTCCTCATGGTCACCAGCTCGTCGGTCAGGCTCTCGATCTGCATGTTCAGGTCGTTCTTGGCGACGCCCAGCTCTCCCAGCAGCATCTTCAGCCCGGCGATGTCGGCCTCCACCGACTGACGCATCGACAGCTCGTTCTCGAACCTGCAGAGGTCATGACGGGAACACGTGGGGGACAAAAAGACAACTATGAACCTCTATAAAACCTAAAAACTGTGAATGTGCAGAAAACATTTGTAGTTCTCTAGATGAAATACGTACGGAAACTATATCAAAGCTAATGTTGCACAAAGATATCTCTATTTCTGTCAACTGTGATCATGGAAATAAACAGCATAAAACTGAGAATTTGAACAGTTAATATTTGTATTCATATCTCTCAACATCCCATTCTAAATTTAGAAAAATAATGAATAATTTATACTGATTATTTTAATATTTACACTGCATGTTGTCAGAATAATGTTCTGTATAGTTTATGAATCCAGCTGCTGTGTTCTGCACAGCAGCCAGCAGAGGGAGACGGTGAGCTGCAGGAAGCCCTGCTGCTGTCGGGTGGAGACCCTGTATCTGTTTATAATCTTTAATTTAGCTGGAAAAACGATGTTTCCAAATTATTTATTCATTCTTTTTTACTTTGTCATTGATTTTTTTCTCTTCCAGATCTTTTAGGACAGAAAACAAAAGTAAAAAAAAAGAAAGTTACTGACTTCATTCTGAAGTCGTCCATGGCCAGCTTGGCGTTGTCGATGTTCAGCATAACTGAACCTCTGGCCAAGATGGCCTCCTGGATCTGAAAACACACACATCACATGATGATGATGATGAGGAGAGACGAGGATCAAACTATCGTCTAGAAGGGAGAACAGGTCTAATAAAGTTTTTAAAGACCAATCAGCAGAGAGGAGGGGAGGTGTTTTCTTCTTTCTGTGTTACTGTGACACAGACAACGCCCTCCTCTGCCGCAAAGTACATAATCACATAAGTTTATGTATGAAATAGAAATAGAAAATGTAAAACATATCAAGAGGATGATAATCCATGAAACCATATGTATGTTTGTGGGTTTTATGCAACATGCAGAAAATGTATCTTTATTTGAGTCAGATTTTATGACATGACTTCGACCAAAATCTAGGAAAGAGAAAACTAATGTTCAGTGCTTTAGATATGAAACCGTGCAGAGTCTGGATTCTTTGAGGCGTGGCAGCTTCACCTGGATCTCTGACTCTCGGGTGTGGTCGAGCTGCTTTTATTCAGCGACATCCATCCGATCACTCTCGTATTGCAGAACGTTCCCCCCGAGGGTTCGGCTGCTTTCATGGAAGCAGTTCATCCACAGATCATCTTTAAATGATCTCTTGGTTTTGCTAAATACTTCTGTTGCCCGTTATTACAAAAAGAAGAAGAACCCACTGTAACTTTTCCTCTGTGTTAAATTCATTTAGTGAATCACGTCACATGTTTCTTTTTTCTTCTTTTCATCATTAACAGAAGTTAAAAGCTGCCACGGTTCAGTCACCAGATAACTTTCATCTTGAGATAATAGGACAAGACAAGTGACTCAGTAATCTATAAATGGGTTCTGTAAAGCATTTCATTATCTTTCTCTAGTGGTTAGATTAAGAAAGAAATTATCTTTTAGAAAAGACGACCACCAGCAGGACTAATGGGACGCCACACTGAACACCATTTCCCATGCTGCCCCTCTTCCTCACCTTGCCCTGCAGCTCTGCGATGGTAGTGTAGTAGGCGCTGTAGTCCCTGCTGCTGGGGCCGGTCTTGCTCTCCACAAACTGACGGATCTTCAGCTCCAGCTCCCCGTTGGACTTCTCCAGCGCCGCCACCTTGGCCAGGTAGGTCGCCAGGCGGTCGTTCAGGTTCTGCATGGCGAACTTCTCGTTGCCGATGGCGTTGCTGTCGTCTGCGCCGCCACCGAAACCTCCTCCGCCACCTGAGCCGAAACCTCCGCCGAAACCTCCTCCGCCACCTGAGCCGAAACCTCCGCCGAAACCTCCACCGCCACCCGCTCCACCACCGAAGCCATAGCCGCCGCCACCACCAGAGGAGTAGCTCCTGCTGGCCTTGGAGACCCTGATACCACCACCTCCTGCTCCTCCCGACATGCTGAAGGAGCTCATGCCTCTGCCGTAGGATGATCCCCCGGTGCTGAGGCCGCCGCTCATCATGGATCTTTGGGTGTACGTGGTCATGATAGTGATGATGGAGTGATAGAAGAGGAGATCTTCTTCTCCGCTGAAGGAAAAGCTGATGAGAGAAGTGAGAGGAGGGAGATCAGTTTACTCCTTTTAAAGGTTGGCAGGTGGGCTGAGCTGCAGGTGAGGGGCGGGGTCGACCCCCAGAGCTGGAATGTAACCCAGTACATTAAGTACTGCACTTTGTAACAGTAATGCAACTTTTTAAAAGTGTTTCTCCGTGGTGGTTAGAGTTCAGCAGGTCACCGGGTTCTACTTGTGCAAGAAGTCAGCTCTGTGTTTTTCAAAGTCGCATCACAAAACTGGTTCTGTCATGTTTTTACTGCAGCAAAGAAATATTGCAAAAATTAGATCCATCTGTGAAAACTCATCCACTCCTTTGTCACCTCCGAGTAAGACGACTGGAATGCACTTCTTTTTTTAAGGCTTATTAACTGAATCCAACTTTAACATCAAACAGTCCTCTCACATTACTGCATTCCAGCACCGATACAGACACAGTCACAGTTCAGCTGCACAATAATCAATAATCATCATTTAATATTATCATCTACATTATTCTTAGATGGGACTTGCTGGTCTTGACTTGGCACTAGTCTTGGGACTTGCTGGACTTGACTATGCACAAGTCTTGGGTCTTGTTGGTCTTGACTTGGCACTAGTTTATGGACTTGCTGTTCTTGACTTGGCACTAGTTTATGGACTTGTTGGTTTTGTATTGGCACTAGTTTATTGACTTGTTGGTCTTGACTTGTCACATTTTGGTCCAAGAAATACGATATAAAGAACCAAATCTGGTACCCATTATCCAGAATACTTGTATTATAAATATTGCATATACTACTTGTACTTTAATATATATTTATACATCATAATTTATTAGTTGCTTATTTTAACAATCTGAAATGTTAAAGTAACTAATGCTGTCAAATATAGTAGTGCAGTAAAAAGTAGCATAAAAAGGATCAAGCACAGGTAACTAAAGTACTAGTTCTTGAGTACCTTTACTTTGTTGCTATGGACCCCTGTTGGTACTCTAACTTGAGAGTATTAGTAGTATAAGTACTTCTTCCACTCCTCTCCTCTGGGCGGTTTGATTCACAGTTTCTTGCTGCCTTAGCAGTTTTTGTTTTTTTCTGTCGGCAGAAAGAGCTCACTGATGGCGACGGCGTATGAAACGGCGAATGTATCGTCATGGTAATGCTCTTGTTGACTCTCAGCCATGATTTGTTTGTGTTGTTAACCTCTTCCTTCCTTCACATTAGAGTCACTACATGATGTTCATAATACCATCATCGGCATACGAGTATACATGAATGGATGGAACAAGTACTCAGACCGTTAAATAATGGTAGAAATACCAGTTAAAAATACTCTATTACAAGTAAAAGTATTTTCAACAAATGTTTTAAAAGTAAAAGTACTTTTTCTGCAGAGTGGATCCTTTCAGTGTTATTATATTAATTATTATTTATCTCTAACAGTTTTTTGTATCATGCATGTTAACGTCAATGTGAAGCCACTTTAAAATACTTTGTGTACTACTTGGTATAGAACTATTACAATACTGCATTATGTCATATAAGAGTGTCATATTTGTTTATGTTAAAAGTCACTTGTGATGTATAAATGTAGTGGAGTAAAAAGTAAAATACTTCATTCTGTAATGCTGTAAAATAAAGAATAAATACTGAAGTACTACTCTCTGTGACCGATGTATTTGGGTTCACACTGAAGTACTGTGTTCTGTTAAGAGTTAATCCGTTGATCTCGCAGCAGATGTTCTAATCTGAGGAGTGACACGAGGAGGTTTGATTGATGAGCGGCTTCAGGCCTTCAGCCAGAGAAGCTGCTCTGAGCGATCATCTGCTGTCATGAGTGATTTGTTATCATGTGTCTCAGCATGCAGGATGAGAGTATTCATAAGAGTATTCATAGTTCACCTGGACTCAGAGCTGCAGGTAGAAGCTTCACGTCCTCTGCTGCTTCAAATCATAAACTCACATTCTGGATTTGATTAAAATCTTGTCTCGTCGTGTTTTGACAGTTAAATTCAGGGTTCAGGTTTCAGATCTGAAGCTGAAACGATATCTGTCAGTGTGAACGCAGAAAACAAACTTTAATCCGGATTCTATTTCAGTCATAAAAAACTCTCTCTACATTATTCTGTAAAACTAAAAGCAACAAACATTCAAACTGCACAAGAACAAAGTCTCAAAGAATGGAACCACCTCACCTCCAGTAAAACAGCAGCATATGACTTGGGACTTGTAAGTCTTGACTTGGGACTTGGTCTTCATTTGGGACTTGACCTTGACTTGGCACTAATCTTGGGGCTTGTTCATCTTGATCAGAGATTTGACTTGAGTGTTGTTGGTTTTGACTTGGCACTTGGTTTGGGACTTGTTAGTCTTAACTTGGGGATTTGGTCTTCATTTGGGACTTGACCTTGGGCGTGGTCTTGACTTGGCACTAGTCTTGGGCCTTATTCATCTTGATTAACCACTTCACTTGGAACTTTGACTTGGGACTTGTGAGTCTTGGTTAGGGTTAGGGTTAGGGACCTGGTCTCATTTGGGAAGCCAAGACTAACAAGTCCTAAAACAAGTGCCAGGTCAAGTGCTAAATCAAGACCAAGTCCCAGGTCAAGTCCCAAACAAAGTTCAAATCCCCAAGTTAAGACTAACAAGTCCCTAACCAATTGTCTATTCAAAACCAACAACACTCAAGTCAACTCGCTAATCAAGATAAACAAGCCCCACGATTAGTGCCAAGTCAAGACCATGTCCAAGGTCAAGTCCCAAATTAAGGCCAGATCCCAAGCTAAGAATAACAAGTCCCAAGACGAGTACCAAGTCATCTTCAAAGTTAAGAGCAAGTCCCAGGTCAACTCCCAATTATAGGCCAAATCCCCAAGTTAAGACTAACATGTCCCAAACCAAGTGCCAAGTCAAAACCAACAACACTCAAGTAAAGTTGCTAATCAGAACAAGCCCTAAGATTAGTGCCAAGTCCCCAGCTAAGAACAACAAGTCCCAAGACAAGTACCAAGTTAAGAACAAGTCCCAAGCCAAGTTGAAAGTCAAGCCCAACAAGAGTCACCAAAATCAGAAGGATTCATCTGCTGATTCCAGATCACAAATGTCTTTAAGTTTCCTGTTAGTTTATGTGATAGTTGTTGAGATTCTTCAGTCTGAACCAGTGGAGGAAACGTTCCGTGTGAATTTACTGTAAAGGTTTTTTGCATTAACGGATCTCCTCGGGGCCCGTGTGGACAGGAGGAGTGATTGATCAACAATAATCTAATCCAATCAATCATTAAACATTGTGTTCAGGAAATCTGACTGAACATGCAGCTTCACATTCAGTCAGTTCAGAAACACAATTACAGACTGACTGGCGTCCACAGGGGGCATTTGGAGTTCAGTGCCTTGCTCAGGGGCAGTTTGATGGAGTCGGTTCTGGTTTGATTAATCTCCTGGCTTCGTTCTCTCCTCTGGTGGCTTTTTAACCTCCTACCTGCGACCACGCCTCGGCTCTGAATGAAGCTTAAGCTCTGTAAACCATCTGACAATCAACTCCAACAAAGACGCTCAGCTTTTAATTTACTCTCCAAGTCACAACACAAACCAACGGGCAGCTGATCAGGGATCTGGTCCAACACCCAAACAAGGCGACTGTGTTCCTTTCTTTGTCTTTTAGTTTATAGAGAACACTTCTTTATGAAAGTCACAGAGAATGGAGCTTTATGATTCTTCACTGCACGACAACCGGTTAAACTCCCCTCTGCTCCTTTTATCTAGAAACAGTTCACTGCACTAATCCAGATATTCACCCAACTGTTAAATATACATAAAGGTAAGAAATGATAAGACCATCACCTCATTCACAGTTTAACACAATTACATTTGTTTATTACCAAAGCAGATCAGTAGAATAAGTATTTCTGCAGTGGTGTTACATAACTATGGTTCCATAAACACTTTGTTCCTGACTGTAAACTGAACACAGTTGGTTCCTCCTCTGCCTCCAGGAGAGAGTTAGCCGTCGGCAGACTGTCAGATCATAAATACCAACTGATTTATGATCAGTTTGTGAGTCGACAGCAGAGTTATATAACAGCAGCCTGAGGCGGGGGAGGGGCTGGAGATTAATGTGAAGTTAAGTTCAGGTTTAACTAACTCTGAACCTGACCTCTGAACCCTGAGATGGACCCAGATCAGCTGACCTCAGATCGGTCAATCACCTTTGAGTTTTGTTTTCATTTAAGCTCGTTACATAAAAAGACATCATCAGTGGAGCTACGAATCACCATGGCAACTGCCCAATGAAATGTGATGGATTTGTCTTGATTTGACGGAGAGGTGGAGGTGTTTCTGGTGAAGAACGTCTCAGACAGCTGGACGTCTGCAGCGTTTATGGGATGTCTTCTGTTCGTACTGCAGGCTGTCGCTCTGCTCTTATGATCTGATGGTGAACATTGATGCTCATCACGTCAGTAAAACCAAACTAATGGGGCGGCTGTGGCACATGAGGTAGAGCGCTTGTCCCGTAACCACAAGGTTGGTGGTTCAAACCCCTCTACCGGCAACATGCCGAGGTGTCCTTGAGCGAGACACCTAACCCCAAGTTGCTCCCCGGGCGCTTCATTGCAGCCCACTGCTCCTCCGGGATGGGTCAAATGCAGAGAACCGAATTTCCCCATTGTGGGACTAATAAAGGCTTAATTATTATTAAAGACTAAATCCTGATCCTGATCCCCGTCTGAGGTCTTTGACAGAATAACATCGTCGTTAACTTCATCACCTCACATCCTCTAGAAGAGTTCAAACCCGATATGTTCTGGAACGCATTTAATTACCTGCTGTGAGTAACGTGAGAAGTCAGGACGGAGGATGTTAATAAATGTTGAGCTTTTGATTAGGTATTGATCAGGTATTGATAGTTTATCTGATCAGGGTCTTGGGTCAGGGTTTGTCTGAAGTCCAATCAAACCTTTGATGTTTCGCGTTGTAAAGAGAATGTTTTTTACAAATGTTTGACTCTCTTCTTGGAACTGAAAACCCAGAATTCCCCTCTTCTCTCGTTTTGTGGAACAAACAGCTGGAGGCTGAATCGATCAATCACAGCTCGCTATCATCGGATCAGATAAAAACCACAGGATTGGCTCCAGATTCTGCTGAGCTGTTAAAAAATATAAACCACAGAAAACACTGTGAGGAAATGTAAACGCTCTGTTCAGATACTCAGAAAGGTTTTTAGGAATGTGTCACCTTAAAAACATTGTGATTTAAAAAGTGGAACATCAACTGTTTTATTGGAGACTGAGAGGGAACATTTTATTTATTATCATGTTATTACTGTGAAGGCGTAACCAGAGAAACGTTTTATAGGAAGTACTACCCTGAGCCTTCCTCGTAGCACTTATTGTATCATATTCGTTTGTTTCTGTACTTTTGCTCTGGTTTATGCTTTAAGATGCTTGTTTAAGAAAGGAGATGCACTGATGACTTCTGGTGACTAGTAGTTCTCTTGAATACCTATGTTGAATACACTTCCTGTAAGTCGCTTTGGATAAAAGCGTCTGCTAAATGACTGTAATGTAATGTAATGTAATGTAATGTAATGTGATGTGATGTAATGTGATGTGATGTGATGTAATAGAGGAACACATTAAAATGTCAGAAAACTGATTCCGTGTTTGTGAAGTGGAGAGGTTTTTTTTAATTAGGACTTTTCTGAGATGTTTTTATGAAAATGGGGACGTTTTTAAAAAGTTGACATTGTTAAAGGCGTGGACGAGGCATAGCGTGTGTGTGTGTGTGTAGTGTGTGTGTGTGTGTGTGTGTGTGTGTGTGTGTGTGTGTGTGTGTGTGTGTGTGTGTGTGTGTGTGTGTGTTTCACACAGAATCTGTCCTCAGAGTTTATTGTTTAATGTCTTTTTAACATTTTAAAGTAACGTTAAGGATCGGGGTTCTGTGCTGCTCCCCCTCAGACCACCTGGACCTTTACCTGGACCAGTGCCACATATAAATATTCAGTTTCTTTCTTTCCCGTGGGGAAACCATCACAATTAAATTCCCATCATGCATCCTTCCTGAAACCTTCTGACACCTGGAGGAGTATTTAGTTTCAAATCTGAGCAGGTTGGAGGAGGACCGGAGCCCAGAGGGGTTAATAAAGTTAAAGAAGAAGAATGTGATGATGGGAGAGCTGTCATCCTGATCCGGGACGTGAATCAGCCTGCAGAGCTGCTGCAGCCGCCAAAACCCCGACAGGGACTAAAAACAAAAGCTTCAGCTGGAAGTTAAAAAAAGTAAAAGCAACAAAGTAAAAACATGAATATTAATTATAAGAGGAAACAGTTAATAATCAGGAGGACCAACAGGGGGCAGCATCGTTTCAGTTCTGACCTGCAGACGTTCATTTAAATTCCAGTAGATCTGGATTCATCCATCATGAAGCATTCATTGTTATTTTAAATCATAACCTCACATTATTTTATGCATCTTTATGTCACTTTTCTTCTTATTGTTGTTGTGTATCTTGATCAAAGTAACAGAATAATGCAACACAGTTCTCTCTGTATGAAACGAGAAGGTTAACCAGCAAAAAGATTTATTTCAGCAAGTCCCAGGTCAACTCCCAAGTATAGGCCAAATCCCCAAGTTAAGACTAACATGTCCCAAACCAAGTGCCAAGTCAAAACCAACAACACTCAAGTAAAGTTGCTAATCAGAACAAGCCCTAAGATTAGTGCCAAGTCCCCAGCTAACAATAACAAGTCCCAGGTCAAGTCCCAAATCAGGGCCAAGTCCCCAGCTAAGAACAACAAGTCCCAAAACAAGTACCAAGTTAAGAACAAGTCCCAAGCCAAGTTGAAAGTCAAGCCCAACAAGAGTCACCAAAATCAGAAGGATTCATCTGCTGATTCCAGATCACAAATGTCTTTAAGTTTCCTGTTAGTTTATGTGATAGTTGTTGAGATTCTTCAGTCTGAACCAGTGGAGGAAACGTTCCGTGTGAATTTACTGTAAAGGTTTTTTGCATTAACGGATCTCCTCGGGGCCCGTGTGGACAGGAGGAGTGATTGATCAACAATAATCTAATCCAATCAATCATTAAACATTGTGTTCAGGAAATCTGACTGAACATGCAGCTTCACATTCAGTCAGTTCAGAAACACAATTACAGACTGACTGGCGTCCACAGGGGGCATTTGGAGTTCAGTGCCTTGCTCAGGGGCAGTTTGATGGAGTCGGTTCTGGTTTGATTAATCTCCTGGCTTCGTTCTCTCCTCTGGTGGCTTTTTAACCTCCTACCTGCGACCACGCCTCGGCTCTGAATGAAGCTTAAGCTCTGTAAACCATCTGACAATCAACTCCAACAAAGACGCTCAGCTTTTAATTTACTCTCCAAGTCACAACACAAACCAACGGGCAGCTGATCAGGGATCTGGTCCAACACCCAAACAAGGCGACTGTGTTCCTTTCTTTGTCTTTTAGTTTATAGAGAACACTTCTTTATGAAAGTCACAGAGAATGGAGCTTTATGATTCTTCACTGCACGACAACCGGTTAAACTCCCCTCTGCTCCTTTTATCTAGAAACAGTTCACTGCACTAATCCAGATATTCACCCAACTGTTAAAAATATATATATACATAAAGGTAAGAAATGATAAGACCATCACCTCATTCACAGTTTAACACAATTACATTTGTTTATTACCAAAGCAGATCAGTAGAATAAGTATTTCTGCAGTGGTGTTACATAACTATGGTTCCATAAACACTTTGTTCCTGACTGTAAACTGAACACAGTTGGTTCCTCCTCTGCCTCCAGGAGAGAGTTAGCCGTCGGCAGACTGTCAGATCATAAATACCAACTGATTTATGATCAGTTTGTGAGTCGACAGCAGAGTTATATAACAGCAGCCTGAGGCGGGGGAGGGGCTGGAGATTAATGTGAAGTTAAGTTCAGGTTTAAATCTTGTTTTAAATTTCTTAAATCAGGTCTGATGTTAACAAAGAGGAATATTTTAATATTATAAGTCAAGCACTCGAACGGCAACTAAAACCAAACGAAAATGAAAGTAAAACCTGAATATATAAATCACCAAAATACAGAACAAATCAACACACTCCGTCTGTTAGTAGTCTGGTTTTATTGTTTAATCATCAGATCTCAACATCAGTTAACGATGAAGATGATGAAGATGAAGATGATGAAGGTCGGCCGTCACCCCCGGCAGCAGCTCAGAGGCTCTGGACGGTGGCGGAGGAGGAGGTGGAGGAGGTCACCGTCTTCCCATCAACCACCTCCTCCACCACCACCACCGTCCGCTTGGTCATCGTCGTGGTGGAGGAGGAGGAGCTGATGCTGTCAACCAATCAGAAGAGAGATCACTGTGAGCTACAGCTTTAATTTAAATGACCTATTTCACATATATTATTTTATTTCCCAGAATTAAGTTCCGGAAAGCTTCTCAACACGACAGGAACACATGACTTACTAACGACATCATTACTTGTAATTAATTACCTTTAACTTAATACTTAACTACTCATTTATTATTTCTAATTAGATGTTTATTTACTACCTGATTACTTTCTCATTGGGTACTACTTATAAACCTTCATAATAACCTGTTATTTACTACTTACTTATAACTACTTATGGATTTAATACTTATAATACGTACCTGGTACTTTACTTCCACCTCAATTGTTATTTATTTGTTTCTGGATACTAAAATACTTACTAATTACTTCTACATATAACAACTCCATATTTATTTACTTCTTAATTACATGTTGCCACTTAATACTTAGTAACTTACTTATAACTACCTATCTATTTACAGATAACTCGCGAGGTAATATTCATAAACCTACTTACTAACTACTAAATTACTAATTAGTTCTAACTTTAACTAATTGTTACAAACTAGTTAAATACATATGAGTACTAACTACTTATTTACTACTAAATTACTAATTCATTGTAACTTGTTACTTACTACTTAAATACTATTCAGATGGAACCATTTGTTACTTACTCATTACTTACTAATCAATACTAATTAGTTCAAAGTACTTGTTACTTGTTACTTACGACTTAAATACTAATATTTCTAACTACTTCTTAATCACCTTGCTTTGTCCTCACTAGTCACATGCTAACTAATGATCTAGTTAGTTATTGATTAACTTCTACTTCTTGTGTGAACCGGTGTAACTCCTCCCACAGAGGTGATGACCTCGGCGGTATCGAACCCCCGGGTGTCTCACCTGGCGGAGCCCTCTCCGTCCAGCAGCCTCCTGTACTCGGCGATCTCCATCTCCAGTCTGGTCTTGATGTCCAGCAGCATCTGGTACTCCTGTCCCTGTCTCTCCAGGTCGGCCCTCAGCTGGACCAGCTGCTCCTCCATGCTGGTCACCTGCATCTGGTACCCCGACAGCTGCATGGAGTACCGGTTCTGGGTCTCAGCCAGGGTGGCCTCCAGAGACGCTTTCTGCACAAACAGTCATTTATTTCATTTATTTAGTTTATTTAGTTTATTTACTTCCACTACTACTACTACTACTACTTCCACTACTACTACAAAAACTACCAGTGTATTTGTACACAGAGGTACTAGTACTTTTCCTCACCATGCCCAGCGTGGCCTGCAGCTCGATCTGCAGCGACTGCAGCGTCCGCTTGACCTCCGTGACCTCTGTCCGGGTGGTCTGCAGCGTCTCCGTCTGAGTGAGCACCTCTCTGCTCAGAACCTCCGACTGTGAACACAAACACGCTCAGAACACGTCGGGACGCACGGCGCCCTGAGGGGCAGCAGGAAGTGATGTCACAGCGTTACCTTTGCCTGGAACCAGACCTCCAGCTCCCTCTGGTTCTTGGCGGCGATGGCCTCGTATTGATCCCTGATGTCGACCATCACCTTGCTGAGGTCCTGACCCGGAGCAGCGTCCACCTCCACGGACACCTGACCGCTCATCTGAGTCCGCATCGACAGCAGATCCTGAGGAGACACGGGAGGGTTAGGATAGGATAGGATAGGATTATGATTATTATTATATTTATTATTATTATTATATTTATTATTATTATATTTATTATTATTATATTTTTGTTTTTATATTTATTATTATATTTTTATTTTTATTATTATAATATATATTTATTATATTATTATTATATTATTATTATTATATATATTTATTAGATTATTACTATTATTTATATTTATTAGATTATTATTATTATTAGATTACATATTATTATTATGTATATTTTATTAGATTATTATTATTATTATATTTATTAGATTATTACTATTATTTTATTACTATTATTTATATTTATTAGATTATTATATTTATTAGATTACATATTATTATTATGTATATTTTTATTAGATTATTATTATTATTATTAGATTTATTAGATTATTATTATTATGATTATTACATTTATTAGATTATTATATTCATAATTATCATTTTTACATTTATTATACTATTATTATTGTAATAATTATACATATAATAACCTTATACAGTACTATAAAATAAAACAAGTTACGAAACACCAAATGTTATAAAAAATGTAATAAAACATAAATAAATAAATCATTTTAATTTGAACATTAGTGGGAAATCTACTGTCATTTTATAG
>NC_072459.1:635996-710996 GCF_027596085.1 Anoplopoma fimbria
AGATTAATAAATAATCCAAATTACATATTTTACTCCAAACGGCTCAGACGTTAGCAAGCTAACATTAGCTTTGTCAGTTAGCTACACAACCAACCAGATCTCACAGAGATTTATGAGATCCGTGTCAATGGATCCTTTTTTTCCAGGTTCAACAGAAATACGGGACTTTCACCCAGGAGACCCGTTCGTGTCAGTACGTAAGTTATGTCATGTTAGAAATGTTCTTATTTTTACACAAACCACAATCACATTTCGTTGTTAACAGTCTGATTAGCAACTTGTGAATAAAAAAATGATTTCTGCATTTGAGTGCAGATAAATACATAAAAAAATCTGATGAGAATTGTAATGATATGTAATATACTACTGACTGTAAGTCGCTTTGGATAAAAGCGTCTGCTAAATGACTGTAATGTAATGTAATGTAATGTAACTCCAAACACAAAGCTCTTGTTGCTTCATGCTTCACCGACACACAGTCAAGGAAAGGTTTCCTGAACGTGAACTTTGAACTTCTGAAGAACTTTATTCTTTCTGCAGCTTTGAGCTTTGCAGACGAGGAAAAGCTCTGAATGTGAATCCACAATGTCTTTAAAAACATACAAAATAAGAATCATAAAACGTCTGCACACCGACCATCTGACTTTACTTTAGTGAACTTAATGCATCAGAACTGCTCTTTATTGGATGTTTGTTCCAGTCAATCAGGTAAAAGCACAGAGGACCAGATGGTTCCACATGGAGGCAGAAACCTTCAGATCTGAAGACGAGGTCTGATGAAGCTCTATCAGCTGCTCTGTAAACGTTGCTCTGACTACAAACAATGAATCTGATGAAGCTCTTCATGTCTCTAATGAATGAGAGAACGTGTGTTTGATCCTGAAAGCATCGGTTCTGTGAGCGGACATCAGCAGCTGCTTCACTTTCATGCAGCTAAAGTTACGTAAGTCGTGTTTCTCGTCTCCGGTTTGGACTTTAACTCTGAATGAAGTCAATGTTTGCCGGCTGCATTCCTTCTATTGTCCTCCATTAACGTTTGATATTTACTCAGTGAACCCGTGACCATGAGGAGCCTCTTTATGTCCTCTTGTTCCACACACACCCTCACAGCTCAACCCGATCAACCCTAACCCCATCCTCGTTCTAAAGAAGCCCGTTTAGATCAGAGTGAAACAGTGAATGTGGTCCGACCGGTTCCTCCACCGGTTCCTGCACCCTGAAGCCGACCTCCTGGCCTCCTGGTTTACTGCAGAGAGCCAAACATCACTCAGCAGTCTGTCACAGTAATCCTCCTCTGCAGGACCAACAGGTCTCTACACAAACTTCACCCAGAACCAAAAGTTATACGGTTCTGCATGAGCGACTGGAACACAGAACCTGTTTATTACTAATATCTAGAGCGGAACACTCACACAGCGATGACGGATCGTTTGTTTTATTGGAACGTTTCAGGGTCACGTAACACGAACACATGGAGTCACGCAGAGAAACGCTTTGAAACACTGCGGCTGGAAAAACTATGAAGCAGCGAAGCTTTATGAATAGAGCAAAGTGTTAAAAAGAACTGCTGTGACAATATAATAATATAATATTTATATATTTATGTTAACATTTAAGAATTGATCATTTTTCTAGAGTAAAACTTATCTACAAAAGAACCTTTAGCGTTCCTTTAAGGTTGAGTTAAAGTAAAATACAACGACAGTGTACTCAGATCTTCTACTTCAGTAAAAGTACAAACGTTTTAGCATCAAAATAAGTACCAAAAGTAAAAGCACTCATGATGCAATATAATGTGTATTTATTACTGTATTATTATTGGTGCATTCATGTGTTCATCACTTTAATGTTACAGCTGGTAAAGGTGGAGTTCATTTTAATGACTTTATATAATCAATAATACATCATTATTTATTGGTTGGTTATGTTTTGTTTAAATAATCTGAGTCTGTAAAGTATCTAAAGCAGTCAGATTAATGTAGTACAGTAAAAAGTATATAATATTTACCTCCTGGCATATGTCATGGAGAGAAAACTAAATGAATGCACACACATTAGTAATTAATGTTTCAAATAAAAAACTTCTTAAATGTTGATAATATGAACTGATAATAATGTCACATGTTTAAATAGATCATCATAAATCTTCAGAATCAAATCCTCGTTAAGGAGTCTTTGATAAATGTTCAGTTTTCTGTTTGACATATTATTTAATCTCTTTTATTCCACCAGACCTCGGGGCTAGTTGCTCTCGTTCACGTTTTACACAACAAATTGTCTTTAGAGAATAACTGAGGAGATTTATTGCGTATTAATTACTGACACAAAGCTGCAGGGCGTTTTCTAACCGCCGGCTGTTGGAGCGCCGCCAGCTTCAAACACCTTGCATGAAGAGAAGAAGAAACGAGATGATGAGGTTTGATTAGAAGGAACGCAGAATAAAAGAATCTGGAACGGTTACATTCAGGTTCTTTGTATTCTTTGTTTCTTCCTCGTTCTCCTCCAAATACATCCCATAATAAACTTTATAGGCGTTTATCTTCAACCTTTACAAAACATCTTTTATTGGCAACCACTGCTGACATTTATTAGGCTTCTACTGACGTCTCTATTTTAGACAACTACAGTCATCACAGTGGGACCAATCAGAATCCATCTCAGTATTTATTATTTATTAGACTTTTAGAGTTATAAAGTGGTGGAAGAAGTGCTTAGACTTTTACATAAGTAAAAGTACAAATACCACGATGTACAAATACTCTGTTGCAAGTAAAAGTTCTGCATCCCTAAAAGTATTATCAACAGAGCGTTCTCTCCTCAACATCATAACAGAACTATAACTAATCTCTACTCGTTAGTGATCTTCAACCTGTTTGCTATGCTAACGTAACACAAAATCAGTCTATTGTGTTCATTTAACATCATGTTTGACCTGAAATGCCGAAATTCACACTAGTGACACTGCAAACTCTAAACAGCTAGTTGGGGCCCTTGGTGCTGCTAACAGTTAGCTTCATTGGTGCTGCTAACAGTTAGCTTCATTGGTGCTGCTAACAGTTAGCTTCATTGGTGCTGCTAACAGTTAGCTTCATTGGTACTGCTAACAGTTAGCTTCATTGGTGCTGCTAACAGTTAGCTTCATTGGTGCTGCTAACAGTTAGCTTCATTGGTGCTGCTAACAGTTAGCTTCATTGGTGCTGCTAACAGTTAGCTTCATTGGTGCTGCTAACAGTTAGCTTCATTGGTGCTGCTAACAGTTAGCTTCATTGGTGCTGCTAACAGTTAGCTTCATTGGTGCTGCTAACAGTTAGCTTCTTGGTGCTGCTAACAGTTAGCTTCTTGGTGCTGCTAACAGTTAGCTTCATTGGTGCTGCTAACAGTTAGCTTCTTGGTAAGCTTCATTGGTGCTGCTAACAGTTAGCTTCATTGGTGCTGCTAACAGTTAGCTTCATTGGTGCTGCTAACAGTTAGCTTCTTGGTGCTGCTAACAGTTAGCTTCTTGGTGCTGCTAACAGTTAGCTTCTTGGTGCTGCTAACAGTTAGCTTCTTGGTGCTGCTAACAGTTAGCTTCATTGGTGCTGCTAACAGTTAGCTTCATGCTACGCAGACTCCCCTTGAGTTATGGGGTCACTGAACGGGACATTTGTTTTACTGCTACCGTGTGAGCTCAGCCTCCCTCTTTCATTCCTTCAAACACCTTCTCTAAAAGGTCGGCGTTGAGATATTTGTTCATATCTAAAAACCTGTTGATATCCAAGTCCTTCATGATGTTTAACAGTAGGAGTGTTTCTCCTTCTTTTCTTCTGGACATGCATCTCTACTCCAGCTTTACAAACTGTTGGTTTGTGTTCAACACACAGAGCTGCTGGTAAACAGGAAGGAGACGTAGAAACCTCTATTATCTATATTGTCATATTCTGATAATAGCGGGATATTAGTGTGCATGTAAACGTAGTCATTGATTAATGACTGACTGCAGCTTGTTGATGATGTTGGTGCTGATCTTCCAGGTTTCTGATCCAGCAGTCAAAGAGCTGTGATAAAACCTTGTTAGCAGAAAAGCAATATCAGGGGTTTCCACTCTGCTGCAGGATGCTTATGGACCATAAGGGCCCTAAAGATTAAAACATTGATAATGAACTCTATATCGGCCAGAACTAGTGAGTGTTAAATGTTCATATGTTCTTATATGTTGTATAAACCTAAATAGCCTGTGGACATTGAAAACATATTATGTTCATTTTATGTTTATCCAAATTAGGAAAAGTCATTAATTAGTTATTATGCTTCACTAAATAATTCCATAAATAAGTCATAAAAGAAAGAAAAAAAGCCAAACACTTATTTAGAGATATTCGGTTAGAACACTGAATGGGGTCAAATTAACCCCGAGAATAAAAAGAGGGTTAAACACAAACATTTAGTTACAGTTCTCATGTTTGCCACATGAGGGCGGTCTTCACCTTCAGTTTGTTTACCTGCTTTAACTGCAGTCTCAAGTTTTGTTGGGGAAAAATCTCAGATCTCATGAACTCCTGATGTTTTGTCAAAACTAAACTGGAACCTGAGCAGGATTCCTTTTATACAGTAGAAGATAAGGTTCTCTCTCTCTCTTCTATTTCTTTTGCCGTTTTCTTCTTCTCTTGTCAAATTAAAACACATGAACCACAAAATCAATGTCAGACTTTTTATTGAAGAACCTCAGACAGCGTTCGATTTGTAGATTATTCTGGTTTTATTCTGTGTTACTGCTGCTGATCACAAGTCGATTTCCTGTACGATGGTCACCACCCGGGTCGTGCTGCTGGAGCTGCTGCTGCAGAAATAGATTTTAGTTTATTTGGGATTTCTTTTATTGTCTTTTACCTGGTTTCTTTGTCACACATTTTTATTCCCACATAAACATGTAACTTTTAGAAACAGAAGATAAAGCTGATCAACATGCTATACTATATGACCCGTTATCATTTATATCTTAACAATATTCAGTATTAAATCATATTGCTTCTCCCTCCACTCACCTCTCTCCGTCCAGCAGCCTCCTGTACTCGGCGATCTCCAGCTCCAGTCTGGTCTTGATGTCCAGCAGGTTGGCGTACATGACCTTCTGGTTCTCCAGGTTGTTCCTCAGCTGGGCCAGCTGCTCCTCCAGAGCCTCCACCTGCCTCTGGTAACCCGCCAGCATGTTGGCGTAGCGGTTCCTGGTCTCAGCCAGAAGAGCCTCGGCAGCTCCTTTCTGCTCAGGAGGAAGAGGAGGACAGTCGGGTCAGCTGTGTTCAACAGTTACTGTCAGGTTGACTTTACAGTAAGACGACCCTTTAGTACTTAACACAGTACATGTTTCAGCTGAAGCTCTGGATAAACCATTTCCTCCACTTAAACTCATGATAATACCTTCCAACAAAGCACAAGGCCTGGTGGCTTCCCCAGTTAAGTCAACCTATATCATCCCTGTTTTTCAGAATGATACATAACTGATAGAAAATGTTAAACCTCACCACATTAGAACACTGCCAACATTACACCAACCGACAAAGATCCCACCCTTCCATCTTTAATCAACACAGAACTTTGTTGAACCGTCTTCTTACGGAGGTCCTGGTCCGCTGCACGCAGAATACACAGTATGTAGATTGATGCATGTAATGTGCAACCAGTTAGGAAGTTCACAAGTACAAGTTCAGCCAGGAACCTTTCAGCCGTACGCCTTCAGATAAAAGAAACAGCTGAGTTGGAAGAGCTGCAGGTTCTCTGTCAGCAAAAAACTCAAATTTGTTGTGTTCACATACTTGGCCAATTAAGCTGATTCTGATACTGAAACGATAATAGTGCTTTTCGATACAGAAAGAACTTTAGATCCAAGCAATCGGAAAATGTGGGTTCCAGGTCATTTATCAACTGAGTCAAGATACTGTACTACAGTAATACTGCAGTTCACGGGTTAAGATCCTCAAATTACACACCGCAAAGGGGGACGAGATAAGGATATTCACTCTTTCCTGTCTTCTGTCCACCAGAACAATCACATAAAGGGTGTCCAATGTAACAGAGTAAACAATAAAATACATTTATACGCATATGACGTCTTATTCTACTAACATAACAATTAAATACATTTATACGCAGATGACGTCTTATTCTACTTACATTACAACAAAACATTACAAAACATATGAATGAATAAACCAATCTCACTCGCTGGAAGAAATGCTGTTTTGTAATGGATATTTAGTGGATTCAGTGATTCGTCACCTTGCTGATCTGAGCCTGCAGTTTGATCTCCAGAGTCTGAAGAGTTCTTCTGACCTCTCCGATCTCAGTCTTGGACGTCTGCAGGGTCTCAGTTCTTGAAGCTACCTCTTTGTTCAGCTCGGCCGACTGTGAGGATCAACAATCAATGATGTTATTGATCAAATATCAGGATATCAGACAACAGCCTGATGTACATGTATCTCAAACACCAGATTAAGGACAGGAAACAGGACTTTGTGGTCTCACCTTGGCCTGGAACCAGACCTCCAGGTCTCTGCGGTTCTTGGTGGCGACGGTCTCGTAGTGTTCTCTGATTCCGGCCATGACGACGGACAAGTCCTCCTGAGGAGCGGCGTCCACCTCCACGTTCACCTGACCTCCCACCTGGGCCCGCATGGCCAGCAGGTCCTGCAGGAAGATGCCGGTTAAACTTCTGCCTTTTGATCTTTTTATTTATTTCATGAGCAGGTTCAGTGGTCTCACCTCCTCGTGGTTCCTCTTCAGCTGGAGCAGCTCTTCCCTCAGACCCTCCACCTGCATCTTAAGGCTGGACCGGTTCAAGGTCAGCTCTTGGCAGACCCTCTTCAGCCCGGCAATGTCGGCCTCCACCGACTGAAGCATGGACAGCTCGTTATCGTACCTGCAAAAAAACCATAAGGATGAGTTCCAGAAACTTGATTGGGAAGTAATGTCGACAAAAAAACAACTATTTTATGGTGCAGTCACCACGTACTTGAGTTTGAAGTCGTCGGTGGCAAGCTGGGCGTTGTCGATTGAGAGAACGAGGGCGGCGTTTCCACAAACAGCGAAGGAGATCTGAGCAGGAAGGAAGAGGAAAAACAGCAGGTTGACTAAAAGGCGTCATAGACTTAATTCAGCTTTCTTTGGTTTGTAAAACAAAGAAAGTTGAGAAATAACGTTCAAGTATCACGGCAGGTTGTGAAAAAGTCACAAGGTGCAATTTATTGGTTTCTTGTACATGGACAAGATTGTCTGTTTTTTTTCTGTCTACCTTTAGGATGAAAACTATGCAAACGGAAGTCAATAAGGATCCTTTTTGGTGGTGGACACATTAATTTAACACATCCACGTGACGAGTGACGTAGTGGAAAATATCAATAAGACTACTTATGGAGGCAGGAGGGGAGGCGGACGGGTCCAACAAACCCAGGACTTTCTGCTACGAGACAGGTTTTTCGACACCACATTGTGGTTTTGTTGTTGTGGTGTCGTTACCTTATCCTAACATAAGTTTTGTATGATAATGTCTTCCCAAAAAATAAGTTGTTAAGAACGAAGACAAAATAAACTCATTGCATGAAGTTCTGTTACCTTGTGGATCCACAAACCGGCAATTTATTACCGTGTCCCAGTTTTGACTCATTCCATGATTATGTTATTTCTTTCTCGTTCTGGTTTTTATTTATAAGTATGTAATATCTGCCAAATTATCTGATTATGCTACATTGGGTTCCTGTTTTCTGTATAAATGTAAGTTTTGTGTAAATGAACTTTAATGTACAGACTGCAACAACTTTTAAATAGTTAACAAGTTATTTACTCTTTCCTCATAATTTGTTGCGTTGCGACACAAAGCACAATGTTTATGCAGACGTGGATTTGAGGACCTTTTAATGCCCGCAAAGGCTCAAACCTCCACTGATGTAAAAGTATTTGAGTAATGAGGTGACAATTGGTGAGATACACTAAATAAAGATCAGTTAATGACATGAATCTAAACCGAACAGCTAAAACGTACAATTAAATTAAATAAAAATCATAATGAAAAACTTTATAAGTTGAAAAAACAGTAAAGGTCCTATTACCAAAAATCATTGAAACTATGACTTAAAACTTAAACTTGTAAAATGTGAAAAAAAACTATGTTTTATTAAACATTACCTTAAAAACGTATAACTTATAAAGCTTAAAAATAACCATAAGTTATGCACTATCTAAATAACCAAAAAACGAAAAGTATTTTTGTCTAAATTAAAACTTAAAAAAACTCCAATCAGAACAAATTAAGTTGTCATACTTAAAAACCTTAAAACTCTAAATTAAAGCTTATTTATTAACTTATAACTTTACAAAAAAGCGTAATCTTTAAACTAATACAGAAATTAAGATTGTGAAAAATTATTAAACTTAAAACTCAATAATCCCCAAAATAAAACATCATTCAGCTTTGTTTTTCTCGTTTCATTACACTCAAACATTCTGAACACATATTTACTGAAGGAAGCTGGACAAACGTACATATTTACATATTAACAGTCACATGTTAAGCCGCCTGATGTTTACACAAAACAGTAAAACTCTTATTTTACAATCTCAAAATGTCTTCATGTTTTCATTGTCAGAGAATTAAATGCTTCTATTATGTAATGTCTGTCCATTATTGAGCTGTAAAAATCACATTTTCTTCAGGTACTTTTCTAGAAAACTCTCTGTAGTCTCCTGTATCAGACCAAAAAAGCAAATGTCTACAGTACAATCAATAAAAATATAACAATTGAAGTTATTTTGTACTTTATACTTTCACTTATTTATAGGAAAATAACTTTAAGGATTTAATTCAAGAGTCAAATATTACTGGATACAATGATTTTTGTTAAACCATACTTGTATACTCTGGCAGGTATGTCAGAATTCCTTTAATTTATTATTTACAAACACAAGTCACACTTTTAAGATTGTAACCCTTAAAAGTGTGAACCAGCCATCAACAAAATGTCACATTTCGTTAAAAAATAAGTATGTCATTTACCGGTACATTGTCAACTCAAATTGAACCCCAGTACATCTGATTGATTGGTTGAACAAACCCTAGAAGCCTAAGTAGACTTTGTATAAGCTGCAGGTGTTCTGTCTTTCTGTCCTCACCTTGTCCTGCAGGTCACTGATGGAGACCTTGAATGCGGTGCAGTCGTGGCCCTCAGGTCTGGTCTTGCTCTCCAGGAACTGTCTGATCTTCATCTCCAGCTCTCCGTTGGCCTTCTCCAGGCTGCGCACCTTGTTCAGGTAGGTGGCCAAGCGGTCGTTGAGGTTCTGCATGGTGGCCTTCTCGCTGACGGACACGTCGACGGCATCGGACAGGTTGAAGGCACCGCCGGCACCGGAGGAGGAGAAGGAGGCCTTGGAGACCCGAACTCCAGACCCTCCAGCTCCTCCGTACACGCTGCCGGCCCCCGAGCTGCCGAGCCGCCGGGAGGAGGAGGAGGACATGGAGGGGGCCATCATGGTGGAGCCTCTCATGGAGGAGGACATGTAGCTGCTGCGGTTGGAGAAGGAGGTCATGGCTGAGGGTCGGCTGGTCGTCGGCTCTGAGCAGAGAGTGAAGAGCTGTTCGGACGGCGGCTCCTTATATCCCTCGAAATCCCCGACCACAAACAAACAGCAGAGAACAAATAGAGCAGGTTTGGTTCAGCAGGTCAGGTGGGTTTACAGCCGGCACCTTCTCAGCTTCCTGACCATCCAATAAAACTACCCAGTGCTTCACAAGGAAGATGTCTGGTAAAAGACAAAACCACATCAAAAAAGGCTTATTTTATATTTTGTTTTTACTGGAATAATTGTCTCATGACCCATGAGGTCTATCTAGAGACCCCTTTTGGGGTCCTGACCCCATGTTTTGGACCAGTTTGTTAGAGGACTTGAAGATGGCTGTGGCTTAGTGAATATAACGAGTTTAAATCAGAGAGTTGGCTGTTTCTTCTGTATACATGTGCAACATTAAAACTTTCTTTTTCGCCATTTTGCTTTTCTTTTTCGCCATTTTGCTTTTCATTTAAAAAAATTTTTTTAACACATTTGTTTTGTTGTGTGTGTTTATTTTGTCCAATTATTCCTTCTTTATGTTTATAAGTGTTGTTATTTACATATTCTTTAAATTCGTATTATTATTATTATGTTTTTCTCTCTCTTTATGACGGTTGTCACAAGTAGTCATTACTTCTTTATTCTCTGAACTGATGGCCTTTAACTCTTTCCGCCTGAGGGGTTTACTAATGAACTAGTTCAACAGAGTCAGGCTTTCTTTGCATTAGCTGTCTCAACAAACCCAAATCCCCAATCAGAAATAAAGAGTATCACATGTGCGGTTATCAACTGTCTTTGTTAACTTTTCTTCATCACGCTGTGATTCCCATTAAAGGGGGCGTTGGGAGCCATCTGATGCTTCTAGCCTACAATAAGACCCCCATGCATGCTTCCTTCTTTAACCACAACCTCTCCAGCCCTCCACTGGCTGCTCAGAGCCTCCCATCATCATCAGCTGTTGCTCTCCAACCAATGATCCAATGGCTCCAATCCACAAAGACAGCTGAGTGGTAGAGGTTTGATGAGAACTTAGACTGATGGGACTGTCTGTTGAAAACTAAAAACACCATCCTAGTGAACATCACAGCTGAGCAATTTTGTGATGGAGGCATCCAGCCCTGAACCATTGGCCTACGGTCCAAACCATTGAGTAATTAAAGTCCAGCTGCTCAGAGGAGAACTTTGGCGTTGGCGACTTGTTGCAGCAGATTTAAACGTTATATTCAAGGACTGTATGTAACTCTGACACATGTCCCATAAAGAAAGAAACGTGGAAATCACTTTAGTTTGTGTCCAAATCAACAGGAAATATAGTTCCATTCATTGAATATAATTCATTTTAAATACCAATAGATTAATTAATGCTATAATCTGTGTTATACTAGCTGTGCAGCATTCAGTATCCTGACTTTGATTTCCTGCATCACAAACTGAATGAATAGTTTCCTGTAGCAACGTGATGGAACAGTTAGTGCTGCTGTAATGTCACAGCTTTGTTTGGTCGCATCGCTAACATTCAGCTTGTTACGCCCACTGACTCAACTCTGGCCTCCTTTAGGTGGGGAGGTTTATTAGTAACCAGTCTGGGTAGTTTGTGGGGAGGTTTATTAGTAACCAGTCTGGGTAGTTTGTGGGGAGGTTTATTAGTAACCAGTCTGGGTAGTTTGTGGGGAGGTTTATTAGTTCTCTAACATTTAAGTTGTTGGTTCTGTTTTCTCCTGTTTTCTTAACAGATAGGGAGTTCAGTATTGTGTTTTGTTTCTGTAGGAAAGTTGAGTTTCTTATTTTGTAGATAGTGTGGGGTTAGGGTTGTTCATTATTTTGGCCTTAAAGACCCTGACGTCATTACTTTCAAATACAACAGCGTATTGTAGTACTTCATAAAATAAAAGGTCTTAAGTGATACCACACGCACTCAAACGGACACAAATTTGTTGGAAAACGCTGCTGCTTCCTCATCATACAAATATCAGATCTGATTCTCTTTATTGAAGATGAATATGTTGGTGTGAAATAGGAACACATGAACCACAGAAAAAAAGTCTGAATTCATTTTTTTATTGAACAACTTAACTTTATTGACAGACTCAGTTTACAGCATTTGGTTCTGGTTTGAATCTGGTCTAACTGCTCTGGATCACGTTTCCAGATTCATCGACTTCCTGCACGATGGTCACCACCCTGCTGGTCTTGGTGGTGGTGGTGGTGGTGGTGGTGCTGGTGGTGCTGCAGGACGGGAAATACATCATTTATTATTATTCATAATTATTTACTTATTTATTTTCTGTCTGATGAGACTCAAACTGATGGTTTTTATTGTTATAGTGACATTCAAAAAACTAGATAAAAATGATTTTACTCTGAAATATTTAATAATTTATGTTTTTGTGATCTGATTTGGAGTTTAACAAAATAAATGCATATTTTTCTTCCTTGTGTATGAATTATGATACAAAATCACAATATTCATTAGTCATTTTAGCCATGCTAGCAGCTATGGATGTTAATGACCACTTTGGTCTAGACTGAAACTTCTCAACTATTATGGGATGGATTGTGATTCATGTTCCTCTCAGGATGAACCGTAATAACTTTATTGATCCTCTGACTTTTTCATCATCAGGTCAACATGTTAATGTGTCCAACACTTTATGACCAAATGACCTGCAGAACTAAAGACATTCAATCAGCTGGACTGTGATGTTCACTGATGGTTAGCTAACGTTAGCATGCTAACAGGCTAAGCTAATCAGGTTTGTGATTTTACACAAACATGTATGAAAAGGGTCTTCTCCCTCCACTCACCTCTCTCCGCCAGCAGCCTCCTGTACTCGGCGATCTCCAGCTCCAGTCTGGTCTTGATGTCCAGCAGGTCGGTGTACATGACCTTCTGGTTCTCCAGGTTGTTCCTCAGCTGGGCCAGCTGCTCCTCCAGAGCCTCCACCTGCCTCTGGTAACCCGCCAGCATGTTGGCGTAGCGGTTCCTGGTCTCAGCCAGAAGATCCTCGGCAGCTCCTTTCTGCTCAGAATAAAGAATAAAGTTCAAACTTCATGATCTAAAGTCATGCAAGCATTCTAACTTCTCTTCTTTCGTCTTCTCTATAATATAAATAAACATATATTCATTTTTATTACGATTAATGACTCGATGAAGTTGATGTATTTAGTGGATTCAGTGATTCGTCACCTTGCTGATCCAAGCCTGCAGTTTGATCTCCAGAGTCTGAAGAGTTCTTCTGACCTCTCCGATCTCAGTCTTGGACGTCTGCAGGGTCTCAGTTCTTGAAGCTACCTCTTTGTTCAGCTCGGCCGACTGTGAGGATCAACAATCAATGATGTTATTGATCAAATATCAGGATATCAGACAACAGCCTGATGTACATGTATCTCAAACACCAGATTAAGGACAGGAAACAGGACTTTGTGGTCTCACCTTGGCCTGGAACCAGACCTCCAGGTCTCTGCGGTTCTTGGTGGCGACGGTCTCGTAGTGTTCTCTGATTCCGGCCATGACGACGGACAAGTCCTCCTGAGGAGCGGCGTCCACCTCCACGTTCACCTGACCTCCCACCTGGGCCCGCATGGCCAGCAGGTCCTGCAGGAAGATGCCGGTTAAACTTCTGCCTTTTGATCTTTTTATTTATTTCATGAGCAGGTTCAGTGGTCTCACCTCCTCGTGGTTCCTCTTCAGCTGGAGCAGCTCTTCCCTCAGACCCTCCACCTGCATCTCCAGGTCAGATCGGCTCAGGGTCAGTTCTTGGAAGACCCTCTTCAGTCCGGCGATGTCGGCCTCCACCGACTGACGCATGGCCAGCTCGTTATCGAACCTAAATAAAAACACGAGGATGAGTTCCAGAAACTTACCTGAATGTGGACATGATTGTGAAGAACCTGCTCACAGACCGACAGATTTAATCAGACTATTTTATGTTTCCATCTACGGTTCCATGTTGAAGGAAACACACAAGTCTCACACTCACTTGAGTTTGAAGTCATCGGTGGCCAGCTGGGCGTTGTCGATTGCGAGGACGAGGGCGGCGTTTCCACGAGCAGCGTAGTTGATCTGAAAAGTTCAAAAAGTTACAGAAACGTACAACTTAAAACATACAAAACATACAAAAATCCTTAAAACTTAAAAGTAAAGGGAAAAAAAACATATAAATTCATCTAAAACTAAAACCTTTATATAAAAAAAGTCATGAAAGTAGTAAAACCAATAAAAACTGAAAACCTTAAAAGGCTTTCAAAAAAGTTATGAATCTTAAATAACCTAAAACCCAAAAACATTCTTAGGAATCCAACATTGTTTAACTTATTCTTACAAAAACTAAAAGTAAGGACCTTAAAATGCTGAATAATTAGTAATGTTAAAGATGTAAAATGTATTTAAATGTATTATTTGTACAGAAACAGTCAGCTTTGTTTCTCAGGTGACATCACAGTCAGGTGACATCACACCTGTTACCTGTCCACACCTGACACCCCCACCTCCAGCTGAGGCCGATATTCAAGTATTTTCACTTTTTAGCTGAGGACACTAGGATTTTGAATGCAGCACTTTAACTTGTGATGGAATATTTTTTATCATTTGTGCATTTGTAGTTTCACTGATCACCTCGGCCGTAACATGACATCTGTTTTTTTATCTAGACAGATAAAGATAATAATGTGATTTTCTCCGTACTGCTTGGAACCTTATTCTCTATTTATTCAAATTGTGAATTTATAGACAACAAACAATTTATAGACAATAAACAAAAATAGCTGAATCAGCCTTAAAAACTCAACATGTGTAGTATGAATGTAACTGTTGTATCCTCAAAGTAATGCCCTAGTACATCTGATTGATTGGTTGAACAAACCCTAGAAGCCTAAGTAGACTTTGTATAAGCTGCAGGTGTTCTGTCTTTCTGTCCTCACCTTGTCCTGCAGGTCTTTGATGGTGACCTTGAATGCGGTGCAGTCGTGGCCCTCAGGTCTGGTCTTGCTCTCCAGGAACTGTCTGATCTTCATCTCCAGCTCTCCGTTGGCCTTCTCCAGGCTGCGCACCTTGTTCAGGTAGGTGGCCAAGCGGTCGTTGAGGTTCTGCATGGTGGCCTTCTCGCTGACGGACACGTCGACGGCATCGGACAGGTTGAAGGCACCGCCGGCACCGGAGGAGGAGAAGGAGGCCTTGGAGACCCGGACTCCAGACCCTCCAGCTCCTCCGTACACGCTGCCGGCCCCCGAGCTGCCGAGCCGCCGGGAGGAGGAGGAGGACATGGAGGGGGCCATCATGGTGGAGCCTCTCATGGAGGAGGACATGTAGCTGCTGCGGTTGGAGAAGGAGGTCATGGCTGAGGGTCGGCTGGTCGTCGGCTCTGAGCAGAGAGTGAAGAGCTGTTCGGACGGCGGCTCCTTATATACCTCAAAATGAGGCTGGGGGTGTGGTGCTGGTCAGGCAGGTAGGGTGGCCAAAGATGCCACGTAGGTTGCGGTGCAGCCCAGAGGCCAGGAGAGCAAACTGGTCCAAGCTGCTCCCTGTCCATCAAGAGAAGCTCCAGGGCCACTGGGCGGGGTCTCAGAGGGGCCCAACAGTTGGTTGTACCAGATGGTCTGGTTCTGTCAGTCCCTTTAGAGCCCCGAGGACCAGAAATCCAGTCTGACCACAAACGCCTCACAAGTTAAATAGTTATTTTATGGGCCCAGAGCAACATTTTGAATTGTGATCCTTTAACCTCAAGGTTTTTATGTTGTTTACATCATCACCTTCCCTATGTGCTTCTAAAGGTCAACTCCATGCCTTTACATGAAAACATAATTAATATGCAACTAAAATTAGCTCAGCAAATGATTTACCCAACTAAATATAATCATAATAAATAATGCCAAAATATGAAGCGTTGAAAGTCCACAGGTCCACAATGTTCCATTCAATCATCCAATCAAAAAAGAAGAAAAAACTTAGCCTCCTTAAAAAAAGAGAGGGCAGATGTTGCTTTACTCCAGGAGACCCTTAAAGTAGACTGGGTAGGTTAGGTGTATTCTGCATCTCATTCCACCAGAAGTAGAGGAGTTGCGATCATTAGGAAATACCTTTTTTTTATTGAGACAGTACAGTCCGCCCCAAACGGGGGCTATGTTTTGATCCAAGGTTATCTATATGGACACAATATTGTTATTTTGAATGTATATGTCCCACCTATCTCACCACCAAACTTTATTACCAGGCTTGAGGATTTGACCCCTCAGCAAAGACTTAACACTCTACTCAAATCCCCATAACTCTTATTCTAGGCTACTTCCTTTTTCCACGTGCTTCAGCAGCCTCAGTTTTAAATTGTAGGATTGGATCAATTCACATTTTAGACCACGCCCCAATTACTCTCAATTTAACTTTACAAAGCCCGGTACACACCTTTAGATGGCAATGTAATAAAACAGTTTTATCGGACCCAGAATTCTGCAGCTACTTCAGGAAAGATCTTTTTATGTTTTTGGAAATTAATGAAAATGGCTCTGTAAATCCCTCTACACTCTGGGAAACTACCAAAGCATAATAGAGGGTTAATAATTTCATTTTGTAGTAGAAAGAAGAATAAAATTATATCTGAACAGAAAAACTTGGAGGCAGAATTAGTCATTTCTGAACAGATGCACAAACAATATTCAACTAAAGAAAACTACAAAAAAATGACAGTTGTAAGGGCTGCTCTTAATACTTTAATATCCCAACAGCAGAGAAAGTATTATTTTTTTCAAACAAACACAAAGGTTATATGAATATGGGAACAAACCGGGTAATTCACTTTCAGAACTTTTAAGCAACTAGTACTCATAATTAAGTTTCAAGTCTCAAAAACTCACACGGAAAATGTTTACATCTCAGGACATTAATGCCATATTTATTAATTATTACAAATTTCTGTAAACCTCTCCACAAGCAATGGTTATGGCTTCACATCACTCCGGTTCACTCTTGGGCGTGGCACTCGTCACATTTGTCAACTGGTCACGCTTTTGTTTTGCACTTCCATTGAACCTCATTTTAATGGTATTAACAATGGAAAAATGGAGCATATTGTTTCATTTTATGCAGATGATATACTGCTATTTCTCTGCATCCCATAACAATCAATTCCCGCTGTGCTAGAAACTATCAATGAATTTAGTAGTCTCTCTGGCTGTAAGTCAATGTGGGTAAATCCACTGCGGGGAGGCTTTTTATTTGTCTCACAGCGGCTTTAAATATCTGGGAATCCATATCTCCTACCAACTGGAAGATCTGGTGAAGATGAATCTGTCTCCTATCCTTAAAAAGGTTAATTTGGATTTACTTAGATGATTGCCATTTCCAATTTCCTGGCTGTGACAGATAGCTGTTATTAAAATGTATATACTCCCTAGAATTTTGTTTCTTGTGCAAATGATACCTAAAGAAAATCCAAGTAGTCTTTTTAAAGATCTAAGTTTCTTTGGAAAAAGTAGATGTCCTAAAAATGAGATTAGAGAGACTCCAACTGCCAGTGGTAAATGGTTGTCTAGCAGTATCAAACTTTCAATACTATTCTTGTTCTAAACAATTAAAAAACTTTCATGGGTGGCACAAGACCCTTAATCAATATGGTTAGACCTTGAATCGCCAGGATGCAACTCACTCTCATTATCAGGTGTACCATTCTTAAATAATGTTAACAATTACCAGGCCCTAAGGACAACTTTATTGTGGGTAACATTCTAAGCACATGAAGTAATGTAAGAAGGCATTTTGTCTTTGTATGCATCCATTGTTAATGATCCCAATGTTTTAAAGAGTGGAACACATATGGAATTCAGGTGTTAATGTACCTCTTTCCTCCAGCTGAAGAGGAAAATAAAAATATATATTTACCATAAACTGTTCTCTTTAAGTAATATAAGTACTCACAGCAGCAGAAAGTGTTTCATTACTCCCTGTCAGTGATCTGGTGTTGAGTGCTGTCAGATCACGTGATGGATTGAAGAGCAGGAATGGAGCCTCACCTGACGGGCCGGTTCTGTGTCGGGCTCCTGCCGCCCCCCAACTTATGGACGGTCCTGTCAGTCAACAAAGAGCCCTGAGGACCAGACATCCAGTCGGGCCTCAAATGCCTCACAGCTCCTGTCAGGTTGTTGTAGTACACTGTTGGTAGCTAGGTGATCAATCCGTATGGAATCCAGGTAATCGTGAACCAGGACAGGTGACTTAGTGAAGAGGAGTTAAGTCTGTGTAGGGAGGAAGTCGGTACGCTCATGTGAGAGTGCCCCACTAGCTAACGGCCGCCGATAGTTGGCAGCTGATAACGGCGTCTCGACGGGTCCAAAAGAAAGTCCACACCATGAATGCTGGATAGGGTGTCACAAACCCCCCTGTGCCATAACCTCTCTAGTTTAGGGTACTGCCAAGTGGAGTGTAAAAATTCTCTCCCTTTTCTAGACCACAACTAAAATGAAGGGGAGTTGTATTTGTGCAATGAATATGAATTGATATAGAGCTGATGAACCAAGTAGATTTGACGCCTAAACACTGATCGCTTGTGTTGCTGGACATGAATATGAAAAGACAACTTTTGGTAAGATACCAAACAAACCGTTGTTCGTGCACTGGAGCCAGACGTGAAAGACTTTCTCTGTCAGTTATAAACCGACCAGACATGAGTGACCGGTTTGCCCTTTTGGCCTCGGGGCTGCACCGCAACCCACCTGGCATCTTTGGCCACCCTACCTGCCTGACCAGCACCACACCCCCCCAGCCTCATTTTGAGGTATATAAGGAGCCACCGTCCGAACAGCTCTTCACTCTCTGCTCAGAGCCGACGACCAGCCGACCCTCAGCCATGACCTCCTTCTCCAACCGCAGCAGCTACATGTCCTCCTCCATGAGAGGCTCCACCATGATGGCCCCCTCCATGTCCTCCTCCTCCTCCCGGCGGCTCGGCAGCTCGGGGGCCGGCAGCGTGTACGGAGGAGCTGGAGGGTCTGGAGTCCGGGTCTCCAAGGCCTCCTTCTCCTCCTCCGGTGCCGGCGGTGCCTTCAACCTGTCCGATGCCGTCGACGTGTCCGTCAGCGAGAAGGCCACCATGCAGAACCTCAACGACCGCTTGGCCACCTACCTGAACAAGGTGCGCAGCCTGGAGAAGGCCAACGGAGAGCTGGAGATGAAGATCAGACAGTTCCTGGAGAGCAAGACCAGACCTGAGGGCCACGACTGCACCGCATTCAAGGTCACCATCAAAGACCTGCAGGACAAGGTGAGGACAGAAAGACAGAACACCTGCAGCTTATACAAAGTCTACTTAGGCTTCTAGGGTTTGTTCAACCAATCAATCAGATGTACTAGGGCATTACTTTGAGGATACAACAGTTACATTCATACTACACATGTTGAGTTTTTAAGGCTGATTCAGCTATTTTTGTTTATTGTCTATAAATTGTTTGTTGTCTATAAATTCACAATTTGAATAAATAGAGAATAAGGTTCCAAGCAGTACGGAGAAAATCACATTATTATCTTTATCTGTCTAGATAAAAAAACAGATGTCATGTTACGGCCGAGGTGATCAGTGAAACTACAAATGCACAAATGATAAAAAATATTCCATCACAAGTTAAAGTGCTGCATTCAAAATCCTAGTGTCCTCAGCTAAAAAGTGAAAATACTTGAATATCGGCCTCAGCTGGAGGTGGGGGTGTCAGGTGTGGACAGGTAACAGGTGTGATGTCACCTGACTGTGATGTCACCTGAGAAACAAAGCTGACTGTTTCTGTACAAATAATACATTTAAATACATTTTACATCTTTAACATTACTAATTATTCAGCATTTTAAGGTCCTTACTTTTAGTTTTTGTAAGAATAAGTTAAACAATGTTGGATTCCTAAGAATGTTTTTGGGTTTTAGGTTATTTAAGATTCATAACTTTTTTGAAAGCCTTTTAAGGTTTTCAGTTTTTATTGGTTTTACTACTTTCATGACTTTTTTTATATAAAGGTTTTAGTTTTAGATGAATTTATATGTTTTTTTTCCCTTTACTTTTAAGTTTTAAGGATTTTTGTATGTTTTGTATGTTTTAAGTTGTACGTTTCTGTAACTTTTTGAACTTTTCAGATCAACTACGCTGCTCGTGGAAACGCCGCCCTCGTCCTCGCAATCGACAACGCCCAGCTGGCCACCGATGACTTCAAACTCAAGTGAGTGTGAGACTTGTGTGTTTCCTTCAACATGGAACCGTAGATGGAAACATAAAATAGTCTGATTAAATCTGTCGGTCTGTGAGCAGGTTCTTCACAATCATGTCCACATTCAGGTAAGTTTCTGGAACTCATCCTCGTGTTTTTATTTAGGTTCGATAACGAGCTGGCCATGCGTCAGTCGGTGGAGGCCGACATCGCCGGACTGAAGAGGGTCTTCCAAGAACTGACCCTGAGCCGATCTGACCTGGAGATGCAGATGGAGGGTCTGAGGGAAGAGCTGCTCCAGCTGAAGAGGAACCACGAGGAGGTGAGACCACTGAACCTGCTCATGAAATAAATAAAAAGATCAAAAGGCAGAAGTTTAACCGGCATCTTCCTGCAGGACCTGCTGGCCATGCGGGCCCAGGTGGGAGGTCAGGTGAACGTGGAGGTGGACGCCGCTCCTCAGGAGGACTTGTCCGTCGTCATGGCCGGAATCAGAGAACACTACGAGACCGTCGCCACCAAGAACCGCAGAGACCTGGAGGTCTGGTTCCAGGCCAAGGTGAGACCACAAAGTCCTGTTTCCTGTCCTTAATCTGGTGTTTGAGATACATGTACATCAGGCTGTTGTCTGATATCCTGATATTTGATCAATAACATCATTGATTGTTGATCCTCACAGTCGGCCGAGCTGAACAAAGAGGTAGCTTCAAGAACTGAGACCCTGCAGACGTCCAAGACTGAGATCGGAGAGGTCAGAAGAACTCTTCAGACTCTGGAGATCAAACTGCAGGCTTGGATCAGCAAGGTGACGAATCACTGAATCCACTAAATACATCAACTTCATCGAGTCATCAATCGTAATAAAAATGAATATATGTTTATTTATATTATAGAGAAGACGAAAGAAGAGAAGTTAGAATGCTTGCATGACTTTAGATCATGAAGTTTGAACTTTATTCTTTATTCTGAGCAGAAAGGAGCTGCCGAGGATCTTCTGGCTGAGACCAGGAACCGCTACGCCAACATGCTGGCGGGTTACCAGAGGCAGGTGGAGGCTCTGGAGGAGCAGCTGGCCCAGCTGAGGAACAACCTGGAGAACCAGAAGGTCATGTACACCGACCTGCTGGACATCAAGACCAGACTGGAGCTGGAGATCGCCGAGTACAGGAGGCTGCTGGACGGAGAGAGGTGAGTGGAGGGAGAAGACCCTTTTCATACATGTTTGTGTAAAATCACAAACCTGATTAGCTTAGCCTGTTAGCATGCTAACGTTAGCTAACCATCAGTGAACATCACAGTCAAGCGGTATTTCACAGAGTAAAATCATTTTTATCTACTTTTTTGAATGTCACTATAACAATAAAAACCATCAGTTTGAGTCTCATCAGACAGAAAATAAATAAGTAAATAATTATGAATAATAATAAATGATCTATTTCCCGTCCTGCAGCACCACCAGCACCACCACCACCACCACCACCAAGACCAGCAGGGTGGTGACCATCGTGCAGGAAATCGATGAATCTGGAAACGTGATCCAGAGCAGTTAGACCAGAATCAAACCAGAACCAAATGCTGTAAACTGAGTCTGTCTGAAGTTGTTCAATAAAAAAATAATTCTGACTTTGTTTCTGTGGTTCATGTGTTTTTATTTCACACCAACATATTCATCTTCAATAAAGACAATCATATCTTACTATAAAGGAATAGATATTAACTTTTGACCATTTTCCTGCAGAAAGTTTTTATGTTGTTTACATCATCACCTTCCCTATGTGCTTCTAAAGGTCAACTCCATGCCTTTACATGAAAACATAATTAATATGCAACTAAAATTAGCTCAGCAAATGATTTACCCAACTAAATATAATCATAATAAATAATGCCAAAATATGAAGCGTTGAAAGTCCACAGGTCCACAATGTTCCATTCAATCATCCAATCAAAAAAGAAGAAAAAACTTAGCCTCCTTAAAAAAAGAGAGGGCAGATGTTGCTTTACTCCAGGAGACCCTTAAAGTAGACTGGGTAGGTTAGGTGTATTCTGCATCTCATTCCACCAGAAGTAGAGGAGTTGCGATCATTAGGAAATACCTTTTTTTTATTGAGACAGTACAGTCCGCCCCAAACGGGGGCTATGTTTTGATCCAAGGTTATCTATATGGACACAATATTGTTATTTTGAATGTATATGTCCCACCTATCTCACCACCAAACTTTATTACCAGGCTTGAGGATTTGACCCCTCAGCAAAGACTTAACACTCTACTCAAATCCCCATAACTCTTATTCTAGGCTACTTCCTTTTTCCACGTGCTTCAGCAGCCTCAGTTTTAAATTGTAGGATTGGATCAATTCACATTTTAGACCACGCCCCAATTACTCTCAATTTAACTTTACAAAGCCCGGTACACACCTTTAGATGGCAATGTAATAAAACAGTTTTATCGGACCCAGAATTCTGCAGCTACTTCAGGAAAGATCTTTTTATGTTTTTGGAAATGAATGAAAATGGCTCTGTAAATCCCTCTACACTCTGGGAAACTACCAAAGCATAATAGAGGGTTAATAATTTCATTTTGTAGTAGAAAGAAGAATAAAATTATATCTGAACAGAAAAACTTGGAGGCAGAATTAGTCATTTCTGAACAGATGCACAAACAATATTCAACTAAAGAAAACTACAAAAAAATGACAGTTGTAAGGGCTGCTCTTAATACTTTAATATCCCAACAGCAGAGAAAGTATTATTTTTTTCAAACAAACACAAAGGTTATATGAATATGGGAACAAACCGGGTAATTCACTTTCAGAACTTTTAAGCAACTAGTACTCATAATTAAGTTTCAAGTCTCAAAAACTCACACGGAAAATGTTTACATCTCAGGACATTAATGCCATATTTATTAATTATTACAAATTTCTGTAAACCTCTCCACAAGCAATGGTTATGGATTCACATCACTCCGGTTCACTCTTGGGCGTGGCACTCGTCACATTTGTCAACTGGTCACGCTTTTGTTTTGCACTTCCATTGAACCTCATTTTAATGGTATTAACAATGGAAAAATGGAGCATATTGTTTCATTTTATGCAGATGATATACTGCTATTTCTCTGCATCCCATAACAATCAATTCCCGCTGTGCTAGAAACTATCAATGAATTTAGTAGTCTCTCTGGCTGTAAGTCAATGTGGGTAAATCCACTGCGGGAGGCTTTTTATTTGTCTCACAGCGGCTTTAAATATCTGGGAATCCATATCTCCTACCAACTGGAAGATCTGGTGAAGATGAATCTGTCTCCTATCCTTAAAAAGGTTAATTTGGATTTACTTAGATGATTGCCATTTCCAATTTCCTGGCTGTGACAGATAGCTGTTATTAAAATGTATATACTCCCTAGAATTTTGTTTCTTGTGCAAATGATACCTAAAGAAAATCCAAGTAGTCTTTTTAAAGATCTAAGTTTCTTTGGAAAAAGTAGATGTCCTAAAAATGAGATTAGAGAGACTCCAACTGCCAGTGGTAAATGGTTGTCTAGCAGTATCAAACTTTCAATACTATTCTTGTTCTAAACAATTAAAAAACTTTCATGGGTGGCACAAGACCCTTAATCAATATGGTTAGACCTTGAATCGCCAGGATGCAACTCACTCTCATTATCAGGTGTACCATTCTTAAATAATGTTAACAATTACCAGGCCCTAAGGACAACTTTATTGTGGGTAACATTCTAAGCACATGAAGTAATGTAAGAAGGCATTTTGTCTTTGTATGCATCCATTGTTAATGATCCCAATGTTTTAAAGAGTGGAACACATATGGAATTCAGGTGTTAATGTACCTCTTTCCTCCAGCTGAAGAGGAAAATAAAAATATATATTTACCATAAACTGTTCTCTTTAAGTAATATAAGTACTCACAGCAGCAGAAAGTGTTTCATTACTCCCTGTCAGTGATCTGGTGTTGAGTGCTGTCAGATCACGTGATGGATTGAAGAGCAGGAATGGAGCCTCACCTGACGGGCCGGTTCTGTGTCGGGCTCCTGCCGCCCCCCAACTTATGGACGGTCCTGTCAGTCAACAAAGAGCCCTGAGGACCAGACATCCAGTCGGGCCTCAAATGCCTCACAGCTCCTGTCAGTTGTTGTAGTACACTGTTGGTAGCTAGGTGATCAATCCGTATGGAATCCAGGTAATCGTGAACCAGGACAGGTGACTTAGTGAAGAGGAGTTAAGTCTGTGTAGGGAGGAAGTCGGTACGCTCATGTGAGAGTGCCCCACTAGCTAACGGCCGCCGATAGTTGGCAGCTGATAACGGCGTCTCGACGGGTCCAAAAGAAAGTCCACACCATGAATGCTGGATAGGGTGTCACAAACCCCCCTGTGCCATAACCTCTCTAGTTTAGGGTACTGCCAAGTACCCTAAAAAAAAAATATTCTCTCCCTTTTCTAGACCACAACTAAAATGAAGGGGAGTTGTATTTGTGCAATGAATATGAATTGATATAGAGCTGATGAACCAAGTAGATTTGACGCCTAAACACTGATCGCTTGTGTTGCTGGACATGAATATGAAAAGACAACTTTTGGTAAGATACCAAACAAACCGTTGTTCGTGCACTGGAGCCAGACGTGAAAGACTTTTCTCTGTCAGTTATAAACCGACCAGACATGAGTGACCGGTTTGCCCTTTTGGCCTCGGGGCTGCACCGCAACCCACCTGGCATGTTTGGCCACCCTACCTGCCTGACCAGCACCACACCCCCCAGCCTCATTTTGAGGTATATAAGGAGCCACCGTCCGAACAGCTCTTCACTCTCTGCTCAGAGCCGACGACCAGCCGACCCTCAGCCATGACCTCCTTCTCCAACCGCAGCAGCTACATGTCCTCCTCCATGAGAGGCTCCACCATGATGGCCCCCTCCATGTCCTCCTCCTCCTCCCGGCGGCTCGGCAGCTCGGGGGCCGGCAGCGTGTACGGAGGAGCTGGAGGGTCTGGAGTCCGGGTCTCCAAGGCCTCCTTCTCCTCCTCCGGTGCCGGCGGTGCCTTCAACCTGTCCGATGCCGTCGACGTGTCCGTCAGCGAGAAGGCCACCATGCAGAACCTCAACGACCGCTTGGCCACCTACCTGAACAAGGTGCGCAGCCTGGAGAAGGCCAACGGAGAGCTGGAGATGAAGATCAGACAGTTCCTGGAGAGCAAGACCAGACCTGAGGGCCACGACTGCACCGCATTCAAGGTCACCATCAAAGACCTGCAGGACAAGGTGAGGACAGAAAGACAGAACACCTGCAGCTTATACAAAGTCTACTTAGGCTTCTAGGGTTTGTTCAACCAATCAATCAGATGTACTAGGGCATTACTTTGAGGATACAACAGTTACATTCATACTACACATGTTGAGTTTTTAAGGCTGATTCAGCTATTTTTGTTTATTGTCTATAAATTGTTTGTTGTCTATAAATTCACAATTTGAATAAATAGAGAATAAGGTTCCAAGCAGTACGGAGAAAATCACATTATTATCTTTATCTGTCTAGATAAAAAAACAGATGTCATGTTACGGCCGAGGTGATCAGTGAAACTACAAATGCACAAATGATAAAAAATATTCCATCACAAGTTAAAGTGCTGCATTCAAAATCCTAGTGTCCTCAGCTAAAAAGTGAAAATACTTGAATATCGGCCTCAGCTGGAGGTGGGGGTGTCAGGTGTGGACAGGTAACAGGTGTGATGTCACCTGACTGTGATGTCACCTGAGAAACAAAGCTGACTGTTTCTGTACAAATAATACATTTAAATACATTTTACATCTTTAACATTACTAATTATTCAGCATTTTAAGGTCCTTACTTTTAGTTTTTGTAAGAATAAGTTAAACAATGTTGGATTCCTAAGAATGTTTTTGGGTTTTAGGTTATTTAAGATTCATAACTTTTTTGAAAGCCTTTTAAGGTTTTCAGTTTTTATTGGTTTTACTACTTTCATGACTTTTTTTATATAAAGGTTTTAGTTTTAGATGAATTTATATGTTTTTTTTCCCTTTACTTTTAAGTTTTAAGGATTTTTGTATGTTTTGTATGTTTTAAGTTGTACGTTTCTGTAACTTTTTGAACTTTTCAGATCAACTACGCTGCTCGTGGAAAAACGCCGCCCTCGTCCTCGCAATCGACAACGCCCAGCTGGCCACCGATGACTTCAAACTCAAGTGAGTGTGAGACTTGTGTGTTTCCTTCAACATGGAACCGTAGATGGAAACATAAAATAGTCTGATTAAATCTGTCGGTCTGTGAGCAGGTTCTTCACAATCATGTCCACATTCAGGTGAGTTTCTGGAACTCATCCTCGTGTTTTTATTTAGGTTCGATAACGAGCTGGCCATGCGTCAGTCGGTGGAGGCCGACATCGCCGGACTGAAGAGGGTCTTCCAAGAACTGACCCTGAGCCGATCTGACCTGGAGATGCAGATGGAGGGTCTGAGGGAAGAGCTGCTCCAGCTGAAGAGGAACCACGAGGAGGTGAGACCACTGAACCTGCTCATGAAATAAATAAAAAGATCAAAAGGCAGAAGTTTAACCGGCATCTTCCTGCAGGACCTGCTGGCCATGCGGGCCCAGGTGGGAGGTCAGGTGAACGTGGAGGTGGACGCCGCTCCTCAGGAGGACTTGTCCGTCGTCATGGCCGGAATCAGAGAACACTACGAGACCGTCGCCACCAAGAACCGCAGAGACCTGGAGGTCTGGTTCCAGGCCAAGGTGAGACCACAAAGTCCTGTTTCCTGTCCTTAATCTGGTGTTTGAGATACATGTACATCAGGCTGTTGTCTGATATCCTGATATTTGATCAATAACATCATTGATTGTTGATCCTCACAGTCGGCCGAGCTGAACAAAGAGGTAGCTTCAAGAACTGAGACCCTGCAGACGTCCAAGACTGAGATCGGAGAGGTCAGAAGAACTCTTCAGACTCTGGAGATCAAACTGCAGGCTTGGATCAGCAAGGTGACGAATCACTGAATCCACTAAATACATCAACTTCATCGAGTCATCAATCGTAATAAAAATGAATATATGTTTATTTATATTATAGAGAAGACGAAAGAAGAGAAGTTAGAATGCTTGCATGACTTTAGATCATGAAGTTTGAACTTTATTCTTTATTCTGAGCAGAAAGGAGCTGCCGAGGATCTTCTGGCTGAGACCAGGAACCGCTACGCCAACATGCTGGCGGGTTACCAGAGGCAGGTGGAGGCTCTGGAGGAGCAGCTGGCCCAGCTGAGGAACAACCTGGAGAACCAGAAGGTCATGTACACCGACCTGCTGGACATCAAGACCAGACTGGAGCTGGAGATCGCCGAGTACAGGAGGCTGCTGGACGGAGAGAGGTGAGTGGAGGGAGAAGACCCTTTTCATACATGTTTGTGTAAAATCACAAACCTGATTAGCTTAGCCTGTTAGCATGCTAACGTTAGCTAACCATCAGTGAACATCACAGTCCAGCTGATTGAATGTCTTTAGTTCTGCAGGTCATTTGGTCATAAAGTGTTGGACACATTAACATGTTGACCTGATGATGAAAAAGTCAGAGGATCAATAAAGTTATTACGGTTCATCCTGAGAGGAACATGAATCACAATCCATCCCATAATAGTTGAGAAGTTTCAGTCTAGACCAAAGTGGTCATTAACATCCATAGCTGCTAGCATGGCTAAAATGACTAATGAATATTGTGATTTTGTATCATAATTCATACACAAGGAAGAAAAATATGCATTTATTTTGTTAAACTCCAAATCAGATCACAAAAACATAAATTATTAAATATTTCAGAGTAAAATAATTTTTATCTAGTTTTTTGAATGTCACTATAACAATAAAAACCATCAGTTTGAGTCTCATCAGACAGAAAATAAATAAGTAAATAATTATGAATAATAATAAATGATGTATTTCCCGTCCTGCAGCACCACCAGCACCACCACCACCACCACCACCAAGACCAGCAGGGTGGTGACCATCGTGCAGGAAATCGATGAATCTGGAAACGTGATCCAGAGCAGTTAGACCAGAATCAAACCAGAACCAAATGCTGTAAACTGAGTCTGTCTGAAGTTGTTCAATAAAAAAATGAATTCTGACTTTGTTTCTGTGGTTCATGTGTTTTTATTTCACACCGACAGATTCATCTTCAATAAAGACAATCATATCTTACTATAAGGGTCTAGATATTAACTTTAGACCTTTTTCCTGCAGAAAAAAACATTAAGTTAAATTTTACTTAATGTTACATTTTTTTCTGTATCTGGTCAATATTTTATCATTTGTTTCATTTAAAAAATATTTTCATTTGAATTTTTGCTTTTTTCTCCTGATATATTGACACGTTTAAAAATACTTAAAATAAAAAATCTCAGAAGAAAGACTGTAGCCTCAGATGAAAATTGTTGATGGTGAAACTGTTAAAACCACAGATATTAGATTATGAAACATATAAGCACAACATCAAAATATAAAAAAATAGATCCATACAATAATATAATCATATTGACAAAACCAACTGATGGAGGAAGAATTCAGATGTTTTACTGAAATAGAAGTAATAAAACCACATAGTAGAAATACTTCAAGATTCATCACTTTAACTTCGTAGCTGATAAATATGAAAAATAAATCAAATATTACTTTATATTCTGCTAGGTATTGTGTGAGTTTCTCCCTAAATATCAATTCAGTTTTATATACTTGAATAACAAAACATCATTATTTACTTTTATTTTGTATTAATAATTTGAATCTACAAAAATTTCAATCATTTGATCCTAAAGGGTATTTAATGCACTAATAGCTGAATCCAGAGTTTTTTCCACACATCCTGGTTCAGTCATTGTGGACTCACAATAAATAATAGGTAAGCTATTATTAAAGCATTAAAAACATAGTGCTGTCTGCATTTAGATGAAGAAAGTTCCGCACATTCAATCTTTTATTCCCTTACAGAGAGAATCTATGGGACTGTAGTCGCTTGGTGACAGAGCAAGATAAATATGGTGTCGTCTGCATAAGTACATCTATTGTTATTGTAGCTGTAAACTTAATCTTATTATGCAAATGTTTCAGCATGAACTCGTCCTGCAGTCTTGGATCAACCTTCAGAAAACATCCATTCAATAATTTGGAAGTGTGCTATAACTTTTTATTAATGATCCCATGAGAATAAATGTAAAATGTTGGTGCGACAGCTTCTTCATCTTGTATCTCAATATCTATAAATTCAGAAAACATCTATTTCTGTTCACAAATTTTGCTCTCAAGATCCCAAAACATGGTCCCAATAGTGACAGAGGAAATGTTTGTTAATTTGAACTATTTGAGTGGAGTGTTGAGTACAGGTACTAATACACAGAAAACACAGACACACACGTTTCAGTTCATCAGAAGTATTTTATTTGTGTATTTCTGAGAACAGCTGGCAGCGTGTTGTTTGTTGTTTCACTTCTCAGAGTCAGCGTTGACCTCTTCATCGTCGCTGACCTCTCTGGTGATGATCAGCACTTTACTCTTCGTGGTGGTCGGCGGGCTGCAGGAAGACACACGGACAGTACCGTTAGCTTTGAAGACTGTTTCATTCACTGTTGATATTGTACCAGTGTCCATACTGATACTTTGCACTCTTTAAACTTATTATAATTTCAATATTTCTCCTTTTTACATTTTTTATTCTTATATTTTTATCTGATGCCTGATTCTGAATTGAACTGCCCACAGATGACAAAAAAACTGTTGACCTTTGACACTTTGACTGTATGTTTGTCTGTCTATTGTTCTCACTGGTTTCACTGGTTTTGTACCAGTTTCAAACCCTCTACCGCTGGGGTCTTCACACTATAAAAACTCTATTTAATTAGTTTTTTATTAACATTATATATTAAAATATATAATGTTTTGTTATTTGGTATGTACAAACTGTTATTTGTTATTTTCATTATGGAGTTTATGTGTTCCAAAATTATTCAAACAGAATTCTAACTTTCTTTCTTATAATTTTGTTTTGGTAAATCTCATTATTTGGATTATTTCATCTCGATTTTTGACGTAGTATTTTAAAATTAAGATTTGCAATGAACTTTTTAATTTTTATCACACCAACAATTCATCTCCTTTGCTCATATTGGGCTTCTAAGATAATTATTTCAAAATTATATTACTAAAAACTGAGTTACTAAAAAAGCATAAATATTAACTTTCCCTGAAGAAAAAAAGTTACTGAATTAATTTACATGTTGTTTTGCTTTATCATCCTGATATGTTTAATTAATATATCTCCCAGTATCTTCCCAGTATGGGCTGGTCCATTCACCTGAACAACTCTCCGTCCAGCAGCCTCCTGTACTCGGCGATCTCCATCTCTAGTCTGGTCTTGATGTCCAGCAGCATTGCATACTCCTGTCCCTGTCTCTCCAGGTCGGCCCTCAGCTGGGTCAGCTGGCCCTCCAGAGCAGAAACCTGCCTCTGGTAACCTCCGAGCATGTTGGCATAGCGGCTCTGGGAGTCAGCGAGGGTTCCTTCCAAAGACGCTTTCTGAAGTGGAGAAGAAACACAGTGAGGGGATCACAGATAAGGAAATAATCTACTGCATTGATTCACAATAAAAAAGACCAAGATCGACGGTAGAAACCAACCATGCTGAGCTGTGCTTGGAGCTCAATTTCTAGGCCTTGCAGCGATCGTTTGACCTCTGTGACCTCTGAGCGTGATGACTGAAGAGTATCTGTGCTCATGGCGACTTCCTTATTGAGGTCATCAGACTGCAAAAACAACAATTAAACGAAGAAAAAAACGTCAGAAATCCCGTCTGAGGTAAATCTGTTCATAAATCAACATGTATGCAGATGACACTCTACTGTTTGTCACTTTTAATTCACACACAGCCATGACTTATAGCTCCCTGTACTTATTGAATCTACTAAAGAGTGAGTTATTAAACTAAATTAATTTCAGTTTGATATAGTAAGTCAATACTATGAGTTGGAAAAAATAAATCTTGACATTCTATCTCGTAACTTTGTCCTGGTAAATCACATAAGTTTACTAAAGTCATACAATTTATAGAAATATTGTTTTTTATACTGCTTTGTGTCACATTGTCTTTGCTTCAACTAGAAGCTGCTAGAAAACCCTAAAATGCACTGAAGGGAATGTGGTAACATCCAACTTTTCTCCGGAAAAAAACATGAACAGGCTATTTTCTCCAGGTAGAGGAAGGTAATTTAACTTCAGCTGTGTCTCTTAGTAATGATTTTGAAAATGACCTTGTCATTATGAAGCCATTGAGGCTTAAATAAGTTTTGGGTTTGGTCCAATAACAGATAAATCACAATTTGGTGAGGAGGGTTTGTATTGCTCACCTTGGCCTGGAACCAGACCTCCAGGTCTCTGCGGCTCTTGGTGGCGACGGTCTCGTAGTGTTCTCTGATTCCGGCCATGACGATGGACAAGTCCTCCTGAGGAGCGGCGTCCACCTCCACGTTCACCTGACCTCCCACCTGGCCCCTCAGAATATGCAGGTCCTGCAGGAAGAATCATCCAGATGAAAGACAAATTAGTCGATGATGATGATATCAAACATTACTTTTTTTTGCAGGTGTTTATCAAGACCAAATTTCAAGTTTTAGTTGCTTGTTTTCTTTATTTTTCAAACTATTTTTGGCACTAAATGACTGATCAAATAAAATAATTTTAATCCAAGATACTGAATAAATTGATTCTATCAATACCTACCCACACTTGACTGAAAACTTTCATAATAAGGAGTTAAATATTTGATTCTGTTTAAAAATCACTTTAGATGATTCTAGATTTTTAGAGTTATTCTCTTTGCAAAGTCACGAGAAGTTTCCCCTACTTTTCTGCTATCACAAAACTGCTCTAAAAAACGTATCGACGATAATGAACTTTAATGAATGACATTTAATGGCCCACCTCCTCGTGGTTCTTCTTGAGCTGGATGAGTTCATCCCTCAGCGCTTCGATCTGCATCTCCAGGTCAGATCTTCCCAGAGTCAGCTCGTCCAGGACCCTCCTCAGCCCGGAGATGTCGGCCTCCACCGACTGACGCATGGCCAGCTCGTTCTCGAACCTGCACACAAACCAGCAGCAACAATCAAATCAGCTGCTTCACTTTTTTCACCTAAAACGTCAACTTTAGAAAAGTAGTTTTAGTTTTCTAAACGTCACCAATAATTAAATTTAAAAAATATTAACACTACATTGCAAAAGAAAAAAAGATATGAGCTCCAGCTGTTCATATACTTACTTGACCTTGAAGTCATCAGCTGCCAGCTTGGCGTTATCAATGGCCAGGTAGAGAGATCCGTTTGATTGGGTGGCAAAGAGGATCTGAAACAAAGAGGAAGTATAGATTTATCCTGGATACGTTTTATCTTATCGCCAGAGTCTTTAATGAAACCTGAGCTGAAACCCAGTGTTTCACCGGGAAAATCTGCAGGTTTGTCCTTCTTTAAATTGAAATATAAAGGAAGCTTTATTTTGGTTTGTGAGGTAGCTGACTTACAAGAGATAAGATAAGATAAGATTATTTAAATACAAGTTAAACATTTTCCTCATTATTTTAGAGGTTCTTGTACGCAGAAGTCATCACGCAAAAAAAAGCTGGAGCTGTTTCCTCTTCAGGTGGCCTCAGGGTGTTTTGGCTGTGGCTGCACCTGTATTCAGCCCACAGGTCTGTCCAACCTGCACACCTGAGTTTGGCTGCAGGGCTTTTTATGGCAGTGAGGACGAAGCTTTTGTGCTCAAGGAGATTTATTTCCATGCATAAAAGCTTTGTGTTCACATGATGTCATACTTGTGTACCTCTGCTAGTCTAACCTTAACATAGAGACAAACCTGCACACAGAACCAGAGCCTGGACTCACCTTGTCCTGCAGGTCACTGATGGAGGCCTTGAATGCAACACAGTCGTGGCCCTCAGGTTTGGTCTTGTTCTCCAGGAACTGTCTGATCTTCATCTCCAGCTCTCCGTTGGCCTTCTCCAGATTGCGCACCTTTTCCAGGTAGGAGGCCAGGCGGTCGTTGAGGTTCTGCATGGCCATCTTCTTGTTGTCGGAGATGTCGACGGCGTCAGACAGGTTGAAGCCACCACCGCCACCAGCTCCGGCACCAGCGGCGGAAAACCCTGCACCAGCAGAGGAGAAGCTTCTCACAGCGCTCATGCTGGAAATGCGGACTCCAGTGCCTCCGGCGCCACCGTACACGCTGGGGGCCCTCATGGAGCCGAGACGGTTTCCACCGGAAAAGGTGACGGAGCGAGCGTAGGACATGGCTGAGGAGTCTGCTTGCTCTGAAAGGAGAAGAGAGAATGAATCAGTTTGGACTCAGCTGCTTTTATGCTTCCTGAAAGTGAGGGAGGGGTTGAGGGGTCTGGCCCCTCAGCAACAAAAAAAAAGAGCAACCAATCACAGGAGGAATTTTAAGTATATGTGTGTTGCACAATGATCACATGTAGAGCTTCACTGTGACTAAAGTGACTCAATCATCCTGTTTGTTCAGGTGCATCTGTTCTCTGTTAAACTGATGGAATCTCCTTTTATCTAATCTGCTTCACATGTTTCTGCTCTGAGGACCCTCGTCTCTCGTCTGTCCCTCCTGGATGTCTCTCTGCATGTTCAGACGTGCCTGTATTTTCTGTGCTGAGTTGTCATGTTGGGCCCTGCAGCTCCTCACACAGACCCCTCTGCCTCTTTTATTGTGCAAGACAACAATGAAGTCCTTTGTTCCAACTCTTCATTCAGGCTCTGTTTGCTTTGACAAAACCAGAGCATGTTGGGTTTTTTTATGTATGAAACCTGTGCAGAACAAACATACAAAGTATGTGGACGTTCAACAATTATGAGTGGAGGAAGAAGTGTACAGATCTTTGGGTGTTTATCAGTGAGCTGCAGAGGTGCTGTTAGGTGGGTTGTATTATGGAGAGCTAGAGGACACTTTAATATGTTTTATCCAAGAAGTCACTTTTGTGGCCTTTTTTAATCCAACATGGTGGATCTAAGGGTTGTGGTCATGTTTGTATTTCTGCAGATCAAAGGAGGAAACAAAAAACATTCAACAAAGATTTGCTTTCAAGGGAATTTGGAGGAAACATATCATCTTTAAACACGTTATTTAATGAAAATAATCTGCCACATGCATCATGTGACTTTGCAGCACGATCTCTACTTTGAGACAGATCCACAGATTCTACTTTTCTACACATTTTCTACCTTTAACAAACACATATCTTTGAGTTATGCGTACCTCCAGAGGTGCTTGGAGTCCCTTCAGGGCGTTTTCATGCTGGAACAGGACCGGGACCGATGAACCAAAGAGATAAAGAGATAAAGAGGTTTGTATTGTAAACTCTACACCGACATACTTTAGTCCATATTAGGAGAGCTCAAAACAGACCCAGAGCCATAAGGTGAACAATCTAACAGATCTAATGGACCCTGAAGACATTAATAGAATAAAGAGAACACAAGCAGGAAGAACATATTGTCATTAATAATAAAAGGCCGGATTCCACCAGACTGTAACTCTAGAAGTGTTTTATATCTTATTTCTGATATAAACATTGTTAAAATCTACTTTAAGGGATTGATCACAAAAGAAAAAAAAGAGTTTATCCGTGTGATTTTGTGAAATATTTGCGACCTTAAGCTCCAACATTTTGTTCACATGATTATCTATATTTTAATTTAATAAGTTCCAAGACAGCTACTAAGAATCTGTTTAGTTTATTTAAGAAACATTTGAACCTTAAAGTCTGGATATTATCTACAAACCTCTGGAGGAGCTTTAACTTAGACTGAGGAGGCTTTAATTCTAATCGACTCTCTATGATCATCTTTGTAAAGACAGCTAACTGTAGATGAGTTAGTTGTACTATTAAATCATTGTTTTGAGTATTTTAATATTCTACATACTTAGACTGGATATATGTAGTATCTTTTTAGTTCTAGTTGTTTGTTTAGTTTATTTGGGTTTATAAATGTAAAGCATTAGTTTGTTCTATTGTTTGCCAAGAATAAATAAACCTCAAGAACACGAAGACAGAGTCAGGTCTGAAAAGCTGAGAATATATATATATAATGGGCGTTGCCAAGGTTACCTGGCTCCCTTTAATGTTTCTGCTTTAAAGTAGAAGATTAACTCCGACTGGCTGCAGGTTGTAGACGGAGGAGTTTTATTGGACGGCCGTCTTCTATGTGTTTACTTCTGTCGTTATGGGGACCAGTTGTCATGGTTACGCCACAAGAAGGAACCAGCATTGCTTTTATTCTTCTGTTGTGAGGCAGTGGTCGAAAGTACATTTACGGAAGTACTGTACTAATGTACAATTTGAGGGTACTAGTACTTTACTTGTGTATTTCCATTTTCTGCTACTTTCTACCTTCAATGTACTACGTATCAGATGTATATATAGTACTTTATACTGTACCTCATCTCAGAGGTGTATATATAGTACTTTATACTGTACCTCATCTCAGAGATTACTATTGTACTTTGCAGATTCAGATTATTAATGAACTAATAACTGATGAAGTATCATTATAGATTATATATATATATATGTACGTATATATATATATATATATATACATATATATATATATATATATATATATATATGTATATGTCTTCAGGCCTTGTTAACTCACAGCAGCCTGCTCTCCTTCACCTCCTCCACCTACAAATCTCTGTAAATAACGCAATGTTCACTAACCTTTCTGAACTTAGTAAAGGTTTGTGTTGAGCGTTTAATAATCCTGGCTGATTTGTGTTTGCTCTTAATTCTCCTGATTGTCACTTAACTTGATTGTTTGTTTTTTTCTAAATATGAACTCATTCTCAGTTTGGTTTCTGCTAAACATTCATCAAACGTCAGGAACACGTTGGCTTTCGTCTGGATGGCAGCACATGTTCCTTTACAGACAGTAACACCAACAATACTGTTTCTGGTTGGACTCCTGATATATGTTGACTCACAGTATCTTTAGCTTAGCTTTAGTCCATTCTTTCAACAGAAAGGGTGAAGCAACAAAACCTCTGGAGAGTCCTGCACTAAAATGACTAACTTCCCCTCCACATATATTGACTGTAGATAGATGTTTATGTGATTGGTTGTTCCTCGTCACATGACATGCGGAGCTCTGCAGTGTTTTAAACAAGGACTGTATTTAAGAAGGGGACGTTATCATCGTGACTTCTCTCGTTGGTTTGTTGAAGTTTTGAAGCCTCGAGTTCAGTGATTTCAGCGTCGCCATCTTGTTTATTTTTGCAACCAGTGAACAGGAAGTGACCATATATGGACTGAGGAGGAGTGACGTGGAGACGCCGTATACGTCTCTGGTGTGGACCTGTCAATCAGTGTGTAGCCCCGCCCTAAAGCATCCCCTGCTTTATGGTCTGTTTGACTCTAAATGGAGCATCATTTACTAAATGAACATCATGCTGTATTGAAGAAGACTTGAAACTAGAGATTGAGACCATAAACTCATGTTTACAATGTTTACTGAGGGAATAAATCAAGAGAGAAGTAGAGTCATTTTCTCATAGACTTCTATACAACCAGAGGAGTCGCCCCCTGGTGGACACTAGAGAGAATGCAGCTTTAAGGCATGAAGACTTGACTTCACTTTAAAGAACCGGAGGTTGTCTCCTGGTAACAGGAAATCATCTGTCCCAGCTCAGTTAAATTATGAAACTTTTTGTCTATAGAACAGCACCGTCTTCTCACCTCTCACTAAATTTGCATGTTTGTATTTTGTTTGCAGAATTTGCTTTTTTCTAAAAGGCCTATTGGACTCTATTATATGATTATATTAATACATTCTGTCTCATTAGTAGTTGATGTTGATTGTGATTGTGAGCCAAAGACAATTCACGACACTGTGGAAAAGTTTCCAACCAGCTAACTTCTTTTTATAAATGTGTTGCTGCCACTACTTTCAGAATAAGCATTTATTTATTACTACTATTTAATTTGAATTTATGTTGAAAAGTATTAGAAAGTTATTATATTCTGTCTTAGTAACATTTTACACACACTTTTGGGGATTCTGGGTGGTTAATCAAAACAATGCTTTTGTCTTTCAAACACAAAACTACTCGGTTTTCTAAATAGTGACGTTTACATTTAAAGGCTAAGATGCAAACATTTTAACATCTGCATTTTTAAAATACTTCTATAGTTTGCAAAGTGAGATCGTCAAATGAGTCAGACAAAGTTCTGATATAAAGCTGCTTTCTCTGTTTGGTTCTGTTTATTGTTCCTGTTCTGTTGAGGACTTTTATTGTGAAGGACTATTTTAGAAATCTTTACTCACTTCCTCCTAAATAAACACAGCACTCTCTTCATGAAAGAATAATTTTCAAAATATCCACCAGGACAAATTTTTTGACTTTATTATTCTGGAAGCATGTCTGTAGTTTTTATTAAAATGTAATTAAACCTTGGTAGAGCAGCAGGCCCTGGTGGCCATTAGAGGAACTGCAGTGTGAGACACTTGATTTGAACAGAAGACACAAGAGATGAGGTTTTATTTTGAGGCTCGTCGGCAGACTTTTATTAGAACGTTTGTTTAGGTGACAGCGCCTCCTGCTGGAGCTCACCGGTTCTACAGTTCCTGCGTGGACGAGCTCACCACCTTCCCGTCCACGACCTCCTCGGTGACCGTGATGACTTTGGTTTTGGTGGATCTGGTGGTCGTGCTGCAGGAGAGACGCAAACAGCAGTCAGGCTTTCATTCATGATAACGCTAATAATTCTGGTTATGATATTAAGAAATAATCATCCTTGAAAAGATTATTTTGATAAATTTACTGAAAAGATTTGAAGCTGTATCAAAAGAAAAAAGACTGTTGTTGCACTAGATATAGCAAAAGAGATGTTCTACAAAGACCGAGGAAAAACTGTCAATGATAAACGACAAACATGACCGTTCTGTTTATTCACAATTTGAATCGACCAGTTTTATGAAATTTGTGAAAAGTTGTTGCAAAAGAACCTTAGAAGTTAATACAAAACAGCTTTTCAGCTGATGAATAGTGGAATATCATGAATTAAATGTTTCACCCCAGAAGATTTGGATTTTTGTTTGATATCATCATGTCGACCCAGACGCAGTGTTACAGTTATGTGTGAACAGGATCCTAAATATTTGTCATAGTAACAAACATTTCTGACCATCTTTTGCATTTCTGAGCTTGTTGTCAGACGTTATCATGTAAACGACCCTGTGATTGTCTCACCTGCTGCTTGAGTTGCTGCCACCGCTTCCACTGCTAATGATTATACCGCCACCGCTTCCAAAGCCACCGCCGCTACCACCGCCCTCTCCGTCCAGCAGCCTCCTGTACTCGGCGATCTCCATCTCCAGTCTGGTCTTGATGTCCAGCAGCATCTGGTACTCCTGTCCCTGTCTCTCCAGGTCGGCCCTCAGCTGGGTCAGCTGCTCCTCCATGCTGGTCACCTGCATCTGGTACCCCGACAGCTGCATGGAGTACCGGTTCTGGGTCTCTGCCAGAGTTCCCTCCAGCGACGATTTCTGCGGGAGCAGGGGAGAGCGGCTCGGTTAGTTTCTGATCAAGTCGTTAGTTTCTGAAAGAGAAGACGCTGCAGATAGACGCTTACCATGCTGAGCTGAGACTGCAGCTCGATCTCCAGGCCCTGCAGAGTCCGCTTCAGCTCCGTTAGCTCTGATTTGGATGTATTGATGACCTCAGTGCTGGCAGCGACTTCTTGGTTCAGTGCTTCTGACTGCGTAGAGGACACAAAGCAACAAGCATTTCATCGCCATCCATCCCATAATAGTTGCCGAGATGTTTAATGTGGCGGATCACGTCTTACCTTGGACTGGAACCAGACCTCCAGCTCTTTACGGCTCTTGGCGGCGGATGCTTCATACTGCTCCCTGACTTCGTCTATGATCTTGCTGAGGTCCACTGCTGGAGCGGCATCCACCTCCACGTTCACTTGGCCGCTCATCTGAGTCCGCATCGACAGCAGCTCCTCCTCGTGGTTCTTCTTGAGGAAGATCAGCTCCTCCTTCAGGCCTTCGATCTGCATCTCCAGGTCGGACCGGCTCATAGTCAGCTCGTCCAGGACTCTCCTCAGACCGGCGATGTCGGCCTCCACCGACTGACGCATGGCCAGCTCGCTCTCGTACCTGCTCACACGACAAAGCGTTTGTTTCAAAGCTGTTCTTACAAAAGTCAAATGGAAAACGTGTGAAACTTAAAACTTTAGATTTAACGAATTCATTCACTGACTTGAGCCTGAAGTCGTCGGCGGCCAGCTTGGCGTTGTCGATGGAGAGGTAGATGCCACCGTTAAATTTAGTGGCATCCTGAATCTGGGAGATAAAAAAGAGGAGATAAATGCTGTTATCTTTTAAAGTTCTCCATCTAAATAGAGGGAGAATAAATGAATGCAAAGACAGGAAGCCAGCTCATCTAAAAGGCAGATTTCTCCCGTTTTAGTTTGTGGCTTTTGAATTTTTTAATAGAAAAGGTTGAAGCAGATTTGCAGCCGACTGTCAAACAAACACACCTGAAACCTCTCTTATCTTCTCTCGCTCTACACAATGAGAGAAAATGTCAGCTGTCATTTATTAGTGTCTCGTTACTGTAAATCACCTCCTCGTTGGTATTCGCATGATGTCACACCCTGTGTTGTTGTACGTCTGTGTACTACTAGTACTACTTTAACTATATCACTGAACAGTAAAGAGCTGCTGCTTTCAAAGCTGGTTTTGGTTTCTGAATCAGATTAAAATGAGAGTTTTAACACAAACTACAGTGTTCATGTTTAACTTCTCACTGCATGATCAAATCTACAGCAGCGTGAACAACCAGCGCTTCCTGTTTGGGGGTTCACATGGCTCCCAGGTGGGCTTACCTTTCCGTGCAGCTCTGCGATGGTGGCGTAGAAGCCGCTGTAGTCTCTGGAGGAGGGCGACGACTTGCTCTCCAGGAACTGTCTGATCTTCAGCTCCAGCTCTCCGTTGGCCGTCTCCAGGCTGCGGACCTTCTCCAGGTAGGTGGCCAGACGATCGTTCAGGTTCTGCATGGTGGCCTTCTCATTGGCAGAGATGTCTGCACCGCCACCGCCACCGCCACCGCCACCGAAACCTCCGCCAGCACCGAAACCTCCGCCACCGCCAGCACCGAAACCAAACCCAGCACCACCTGCGCCGCCACCGTAGCTGAAGCCACCTCCACCACCTCCACTGCGGCTGCCGCCGGCGGAGTACAAGGAGGAACTTGAGATCTTAACAGAGGAGCCTCCAGCTCCACCGTGCATGGAGCCACCGCTGTAGCCTCGACTTCCGCCCGACATGGAGCTCCTGGAGGAGCTGTAATTGGTAAACATGTTGAGTGGTGATGAGGAAGCTCACTATCTGCTTCAGCCAGAGAGAAGAGAGTGAAGAGCAAGGAGAGCGGCTCCTCTTCTTTATACTGTAAGATGAGTTCGGGAGGAGGACGAGGATGAGGAGGAGGAGGAGGAGGAGGAGGAGGATGTGGACGAGCTTGTGCAAGTCTGGGAGGAGACACCTGTTCTTTACCTGAGCTGAAAAGGTTTATGGGTGTGTCTGAGTCCACTGATCATCTGCTACATGCAGAGGCATCGTCAGAAACAATCAGAGCAGCAGGGCAAGTTCTGACACAGACAAACTCTTGGCAGCAGGTGAATGTGCAGAGAAGCAGGAGTCACTCCGGGTTAAAGACTAAACCACTTGTTTGTTCAGGTCTTAAGTAAACAGGGCGGACAAAGACTAAGATCAATAAAACAAACCCACATGGAGTCACCAGAGATTCAGTTCAAGTGCTGCTGATGTTCTCCTCGCATTGAGGATTAATGAAAACCACAGAGTTTATCAGAGATTATTGCACTTCAAGTTGCCGTTAAGTGTTTTAAAGAACCAAAAACAAACTAAATCATTATCTGATTCATTGTAGATGCAAAAATCATTTCTGTGAACAATCTTTGCCAAGAAGACAGAGATTTCTGGTTACCTTAGATGATAAACTGCCAGTCTGTACATTATTTATTTTGTTATAAACTGCAGAATATGATAGTTAAAAGGTTTCATAAAGATGAAAGACATTTTGATCCTCAGCTGATGTTGTAAACATGTGAAATTAGGTCTGTTTTTAAACCCAAGCGTTAAGTTCTCTGATATAAAAATAGGTCAGTAAACACCCCTCGGGTGAATCTTAAAAAGGTGTGTACATTAGCCTGATAAACGTCTTAGCTTAGCGGTGGAGACGTGAAGTCATGTGACTAAACGTCCTCACTACAACACTAGTCCTCCTTTAGCTTAGCGGAGGAGTCATGTGACTAAACGTCCTCACTACAACACTAGTCCTCCTTTAGCTTAGCGGAGGAGTCATGTGACTAAACGTCCTCACTAGAACACTGGTCCTCCTTTAGCTTAGCGGAGGAGTCATGTGACTAAACGTCCTCACTAGAACACTGGTCCTCCTTTAGCTTAGTGGAGGAGACGTGAAGTCATGCGACACACCACCTGAAGCTCAACCTGGACAAAACCGAGCTACTGTTCCTCCCGGGGAAGGGTTGCCCGCACCGAGACCTGTCCATCACCATTGATGATGCCGTGGTGACGCCAACTCGGACTGTGAGGAATCTGGGTGTGACCCTGGACGACCAACTGTCGTTCTCAGCAAACATTGCATCGGTCACAGGCTCCTGCAGACTCCTCCTCTACAACATCAGGAGGATTCGCCCCTTCCTCCCTGAGGAGACGGTGCAGGTGCTCTACAGGCTCTGGTCATCTCCCGCCTGGACTACTGCAACTCACTACTTGCCGGAGCCCCGGCGTCGGCCATCAGACCTCTGGAGCTCGTCCAGAAAGCTGCAGCACGTCTGGTGTTCAATGACCCAAGTTCTCCCACACAACTTCACTTCTCCGTTCTCTACACTGGCTCCCTGTAGGAGCATCCAGCTACAGACTCTGGTGCCTACAGGGCAGTGAGAGGAACAGCTCCTTCCTATCTCCAGGCCATGAAGCCCTACACCCCCCCACCACTCCTCTCTGCTGCCTCGGGGCGACTGGTTGCCCCGTCGCTCAGAGGTCCCTGCAGCCGATCCACCCGGTCACAGCTTCTTCCTGTCCTGGCCCCTCAGTGGAGGAATGAACTCCCCACTGACCTCAGGACAGCAGAGTCACTGCCCATCTTTAACCTCACCTCTTCAAGAAGTACTACCTGATAAAGAAGTACTACCTGATAAAGAAGTACTACCTGATAAAGAAGTACTACCTGATAAAGAAGTACTACCTGATAAAGAAGTACTACCTGATAAAGAAGTACTACCTGATAAAGAAGTACTACCTGATAAAGAAGTACTACTGATAAAGAAGTACTACCTGATAAAGAAGTACTACCTGATAAAGAAGTACTACCTGATAAAGAAGTACTACCTGATAAAGAAGTACTACCCTGAGCCTTCCTCGTAGCACTTATTGTATTCGTATCAGTTCGCTGCACTTATTGAATTCGTATTCGTTTACTGCACTTATCCTATTCGTAGTAGTTTGTAGCACTTATTGTATTCGTATTAGTTTGTTCCAATTATTGTTTTCGTAGTAATTTGCCTCTGCACTATACTTTTGCTCTGGTTTATGCTTTAAGATGCTTGTTTAAGAAAGGAGATGCACTGATGACTTCTGGTGACTAGTAGTTCTCTTGAATACCTATGTTGAATACACTTCCTGTAAGTCGCTTTGGATAAAAGCGTCTGCTAAATGACTGTAATGTAATGTAATGTAAACGTCCTCACTAGAACACTGGTCCTCCTTTAGCTTAGCGGAGGAGATGTGAAGTCATGTGACTAAACAACAGGACTATTGTTATTTTATGCAATAATCCCAAAAACAATGGGAGAATCTGATTGGCTGTTTGTGGAGGGAACTGGTGATTCTGAATACCTGTTAGACTACAGAAACACTTCATACCTGCAGCTCTCTATTTAATAGCTAAATTAATCATGTTTACTGCAGTGGCATTTACCCAAAATATGATTTCATTTCATTGCAATACATTCATTGTTTCTGACCGATCCATCCAGCATCTTCAAACCAGTGAGAAAAGCAAGAAGTAAAACCATAAAACAAAAGATAACCAAACTGTTGCCTGAAAACGTGTTTCTGTAGGATCCCGTCTCTAAATCATGTTGATTTAGAAAACATGTTTTAAGGGGCTTTTAATGTTCGGATAGTCAAAGTAAAGGTAAAGTTGTCTGATCCATCAACAAATATCTATCTTTGTTGAACCCTGTACATCCTGTATGAACATTTAATTCTAATGGAGCTAGTGAGGCTAACAGAGCCAACAGAGCTAACTGAGCCACTGAAGGTCATGTCGCTACCTGAGCTAATGGAGCTAATGGAGTTAATAAAGCTAATTGAGATAACAGAGCTCACAGAGTTGCTGGAGGTCATGGAGCTTATGGAGCTACTGGAGCTAATAGGGCTAATGGAGCAGGCCACTGCTTTTCTCCATTCTATTTTTCAACAATGTTCCGGAACATCTCACTTTAATTTTGCAGCTGTTTAGAAAATGTAGCGCCAGAGTTGCTAGTTTCAATCAAACTGTACAGCTCAATTAAGTGTGAACTGATTTTAGCTGCAGATAAACTAATCAGTTATGCAGCAATGCACCTTGGGAGCTGTAATTAACTTCTTCCCATGAAAATATTTATGCCCACAAACCTTTACTAAAACACATTTTCTAACTGGATTGATACATTGTGTTTTAATCTAGTAGTTTGACTTCTATTGAATCATCAGTAACAGAGTCTTAATGTGTTTTAAATAACAGTGATTACAACATCACTAGATTATCTGTGTGCACAGAAACGCATCCTGGAGCGATCTCAAACTTTTAGTTTAATGAGTTGAATGTGTTTATGTGCAGAGTGGGTGTGACCGTGTGGTATTCTGCTGCAGGCTTGTTCCCATCATGAGCAGCAAAAGCTCTCAGGCTGCAGGGAAAACTGACAGGAATGTACAACACCCTCTTTATTGAACCGGGATTTAGGCAAATGCCAGTATGTTTGTTCAAGAGGCGTGTAAACTTATGTTGTTCAGCTTTGAAAGGAGGAAAAAATTCAGCTTCAAAAACAAACTTACAGGACATGTTTCAACTGTGACAGCTCGGTTGTAAATGACAAATAAAAACACTTAATTTACTTTATTACAATACGATGCAGGGTGACAGAGAGAGTTAAGTCTGGTGCACTCTGGAGGATTTTCATATCATTACTTATTTTAAAAACTATGAGTATTTGAATGGTAATAACGCACACAGCAGACCACTCACACTAGAAACAGGACCACACACCCAGTGTTTATAGGAAGAAATGTCAGTGTCATCAACATAGAGGCGGACTGCAGTGGTCAGATGTTTGCACCAAAAAACAAAACAATATGGATAAAGTTCTGTCGGAGGAGACGGAATCAGCTTGTTCCTGTTTGATATGAGTACACAACATGTACAGGTGGTGACATTTCCCAAATCATTGACAAATCATTCAATAAAAGAACAAACATGATCACCAGAATGTGAAGAGGTCACAGTGTTGACATCAAAGACAGAGATAACCAGCTAGCCCCGGACTGTCAAGGTCTCAAGGTTCTAAGGATAATTTATTGTCATTCTGAAACACAGGGATTCACAACGAAATGCCGTTGTAGCCCATTTGTAACACAACAAACACATGACAAACAAACCAAACAAAAAAAGAAGTTCATTCCTGTAGTGCAAATTTTTGAATTTGCATCATAAGGAATGTAAACAGCAGCAACAAAAAACTATTCTCTGGGCAGATAACATGGCCGACATCCTCCCATTAAAAACTCAACATCAGGAAAACATGGTCCATCAACTTTGACTGTGTTTGAGCTCCAAGCATCTTGATGTAAACACAGAGTCCAACCCAGTATGTCCCACGAAGTCCTGCTCTCTGACCCGCTATCCGCCCGTCAAGAACAGCTTGATCTGGGATGAACGATGGAGCCAGGACTCTGTGAAGATGTGGGCTCAACAGTCACCGACCACCCGCTGCTTTCATCCATCTTGTTTTTCTGAGACCGGGCATCAGACAGCCGCAGTATGCTGGGTAGTGGAGTAGCCTCATCCTGTCTTGTAATACCACTTTTAACCTGGAGAGGCGATAGAGAGTCACTGTTGCATCCAGTCTGACCTCAGACCAGCATGTGAGGACCAAGGAGTAGGGCTGAGGGCTCGTCAATAAAACATCTGTAGGTTTTCTTAATTAGTTTGTTTATTGGGATATGCGTATTCACGTCCTGCTGTTAGTTATTAGTTGTGACTGTAAATATAGATTGTATGAATCCAGTAGAGGAGAAATGCTTTTCTGTATTAGTTTGAACTAGATGGCCGAGTGTTACACACTAAACCAGGAGTGTCAAACGGATTATAGTTCATGGATCAATTTTGTTCTCAAGTGGCCGATTGCATAATAACCACAGACTGTATATAAGAAGTGGACGTAGTCGTCATGACGTCACTCGTTGGTTTGTGGACGTTTTGAAGCCTTGACTTCAACGTTTTCGCCGTCGCCATCTTGTTCTTTTTGACAACCAGTGAACAGGAAGTGACCATATATGGACTGAGGAGGAGTGACGTAGAGACGCCGTATACGTCTCTGGTGTCCACCTGTCAATCAGTGTGTAGCCCCGCCCTAAAGCATCCCCTGCTTTATGGTCTGTTTGACTCTAAATGGAGCATCATTTACTAAATGAACATCATGCTGTATTGAAGAAGACTTGAAACTAGAGATTGAACCATAAACTCATGTTTACAATGTTTACTGAGGGAATAAATCAAGAGAGAAGTAGAGTCATTTTCTCATAGACTTCTATACAACCAGTTTGGACACCATGTTTAAGACATGAAGCTTTGGATTTACTTTTCAGAACCAGAGGTTTCCATCTGATACTAACCTATAAATAACAATAATCTCCAAATGTTGCTCCTCTTAATAGAAGTGTATGATTTCTCTGCAGTGGACCCTTTGGCGGTCCGGTTCATGGCCCGTGTGCCGTATGTTTGACACCATGCATCACACCGTTTTTTTTTCTTTCATGCTCGTAATGTCGCATCAACTTGCTCGGAAAATATTCAATCCCACAAATCATCATCATCATCAGCAGCTTCAGAACACACTGACAGGAAGTTGGCATCGGCTGTGTTTAATGACTGACAGCTATTGTCTCACACACACACACACACACACACACACACACACACACACACACACACACACACACACACACACACACACACACACACACACACACACACACACACACACACACACTCACACACACACACACACACACACACACACACACACACACACACACACACACACACACACACACACACACACACACACACACTCACACACACACACACACACACTCACACACACACACACTCACACACACATTATTAAGCCTGGGGAAACCTGCTCCGCCTCCCCCCCATCAACCTATCAACCTTCAAGCTGAATCCTCCGCCTGCAGCACCTTCCTTACATAACGGCTGTAACCTGAGTGGGCGGGGCTTATGGCCTGCAGGCAAACAAGGTGTGTCTCTCTAACACACCCAAAGAACTAAAATGCCAACAAGTGAGAGGAAGAAGTAAAGGAATGAAATGAAAACTGCAGTTCTGTATTGTTCTGTGATCTGTTATTCGTGTTAATAAAAGCCACCACTTTGATAAATGTCTGGTGGATTTAAATTAAGAATATATGACATAACAGAGCAGCAGGATTATGGCTAAATAAGTTTAATGGCACATTTAAATGAACAGGAAAATGTCCTCACTGTTAACAAACATATGAAATCTGTTGAAACATTAATAAAATGTCTATTCAGCACAAACAACAACCTTCACATGGACGCTGCTTCTGTTTGTTTGACTTCAGTCTCTAGATATATTATTTATGAATCCAGATGTTTCCACTGTTTCATCACCTGACAAGAAACGTAGGGAAGGATTGAAAATCGAGTCTTAAGAAGTCTGCAGGGAAAGTTTATTAATGGAGACTCGGCCAATGACACTGCTGCTACTGTTTGTTGTGGTGATGGTGCTGGTGGTGGTGGTAGTTTTGTTAATATTAGTGGTATTAGTGCTGCTGCTGCTGCTGCTGCTGGTATTGGTGGTATGGCTGCAGCAGGGGCTGCTTGTGGTGGTGATATTGGTGGTGTTGGTGGTGCTAGTGTTTGTCTTGGTACTGTTGGTGCTGGTGGTATTGGTGAGGGTGTTGGTGCTGGTGGTATGGTGCTGGTGGTATTGGTGCTGGTGCTGCTGGTGCTGCTTGTGGTGGTGGTACCGGTGGTAATGGTGGTGTTAGTTTGTGGTGGTACTGGGGATGTCGCTGGCGTTGGTGCCAGTGGTGTTGGTGGTGTTTCTGTTGTTGTTGGTGAACAGAGCAGGTGAGGTTAAGTTGGACATACATCCAGTCTGAATGGAGCTTTAAAGTGTTTTTAGTTTAACATTAAGGTTCATGTTTAGTTTCATGTTTAGTTTCATGTTTAGTTTAACTGTCTCTCTCTCTCTCCAGCACTAGTAGTTCACTTCTTCTCTTCTTCTCTGAGGAGGTCGAGTCAGTTTATTTGAATTTTGGAAGTGAAAAATAAAGAAACATAAACTCACAAACTGCCTGCACGGAGCATTCATTCAGAGACCAGATCATCATGAAGAGTGGGCCTCCTCCTCCTCCTCCTCCTCCTCCTCCTCCTCCTCCTCCTCCTCCTGGTTGGTGTTTGAGCTGCAGGTCTGAGCTCAACAGGTATGTGCCTGCAGGTGATGTTGGCCTTTAAACAAAAGGTTATGGTGAAAATGAAGAGCATGTCAAATTAAATTAAGAAAGTTGAACTGGTTAGAACAGCCGGTGAGTAGCTGAATGTTCAGCTGTTCAACAATCCAAAAGATCAGATCTGTTCTTTAGGTGGATCATTAATGAACTATAATCAGAACACGGATCTCCATGCAGTGTTTGAGGTCTGTCGAAAATCACAAGAGAATCTGACGAGTTTAGAGAATTTATGGAAAATGTGCAGAACAAGTCACAGTTCTAAAAATCAAAACCAACAGAAAGTCTTTATTTCTGCCATTTAATAACAGCGGCCAACATGTTTTCTCTCATGCAGAAACAGAGATTATTCATTCTAAACAAAGACATAACACAGATTTAAAAAGCATAGTTGGTGGTGATCCATGTAGTTGTGTCTGCATGTACCAGAACATTTACTTTATTACAAGAAGCAAAACCTCAAGTAAAAGTCCTGCATTCACAATACTACCACTAAACTATAGAACAAAAGTGTTAGCAGCAAAACAGACTGAAATTAAAAGTACTCATTAGGCCGTCGGTGTATAAGTAGCTCAAAATTGTACTTATAGGTTCAGAACAGCAGCAGAGTAAAGTCATAAAACATGAGATGGATATGAGATATGAGCTGATGATGAAGAGAAGCCTCCTCCTCCTCTTCAGGGAGTGACGGAGACGGAATTCTTTGGAAGTTTCCTTTATCACCTCTGGGCGTCTCGTAAATCTTCTACTTCTTCTCTCTTTTTATTTGCTTTAATCCAGCAATCAATTATCACGTAATAAGCATTTCTCACGCACACATTCATTTTTTATGAAGTTTTCTTTTATTCAGTTATTTATATTAAAACATTTCATTTCTATTTTTGCAGTTTTGTCATGATACATGTCAGTTTATCAAACCTTACATATAATCATTTTTTCTTTGTTTTACATAAAACCAGTAAAACCAGAATGTAGCTATAGAAACTATAGAATGATGCTTCAGGTAGATCTCGATGAGGACTCCATTCACTGTGTTTTGTTCCGACGTGTCCTCTCCTCTCCTTCAGTCCTTCAGACCTCCTGCTGCACATTTCTACCATAAAAGGAAATGTCAAGGTGAGTCTCACCTGTAGCTGCTGTTCCTCGGCCTCATTAAAGCTGCAGAACCGGTTTGGTTCCAGGAGTCGTGGTGGTCTTTAAAGTGAAAGTGAGGTACTTTTATCTGGTTATGAAAAAGTCTCATTTTAGTCCTGATGCGTCTTTATGACCAACATCAGTAACCGAGACCTTCAGAGAGAAGATGGCGTTTTGATAATTCAAAGTTTAAACTACGCAGAAGTAAAGCTTCTGAGGGAAAAGTTTGTGTTCTGAAACTTTTTAGCAATTTTAGATTCTTTGAAAGTCTTTGTGTGGAAGTTACATTTGTAAATGGTTTAATCGTTTTGTCCAGTTAAGTTGGTGTCAAACATAAGAGCTGGCTGATTTCTGTTCAGAGGCCACATTCACATTTACTCTGATGGACTTTCTGGACGTATTTTAATGGCAGACCTATAAGAGGGTGATATTTTCATGAGGAGCTCTGGACGCAGACGACGATGCAAATCCAGCGAGAACGCCAACTGTCACGTGTTCCTGAACCAAAACAAACATGGACACCAACTGTCACGTGTTCCTCCAGCACCTATAATTTACATATTTGGGGAAGTAGATTTGCTAATTTGCTTTATTTCATTTCTTAATCGGCAGCAGACGATTGGTCCATTCAGTGCTGTAAAAGATCCATCGTGGTACATAAAGCGAGTTGAGATACAGTCCTAAAATGTGTTCGTGCCACTTTCCTTAAAGTCGGTTCTGATCTGAGAAAGTGACTTTCATGATTTACATCTAGTGGTTATTTAATTTGCTCCAGGCTGACAATCAACACCACAACACAGTGATCAGCTGATTGATCCAGATGTGTGAGTATAATGCTGACAGTGTTACCTGGTTCTTATTAGTTTAATTACAGGTGATCAGTTCACCACACTGACCAAGATGTAAGTATTGCTGAGTTGAAGTCTGGAACATGTTTCACTGTGGAACATAAACGCTCACATCTGAGTACAGTAAACCCCGACAGCAGAACTTACTCTCTGCTTCTATTCATCTGCTGCCAAGTTTCTGCTCTCTGATGAATCTGTTATTTAAGAAAATGTTTGTTCCAACGTGTTCCGGTTCTTCCACTTCCCTTTGTGTTCCACCTCATGGGTTCATAAACACATTCTGCTGTGTTCGTCTGCAGAGTGCACCGCAGAAGTCAATGTGCAAAGACACTCCACCGCTTTAGAGAATAATGACTTTCCACCAAACCCCGAGGTGTCCCTGAGCAAGACACCTAACCCCAAGTTGCTCCCCGGACGCTCTTAGCAGCCCACTGCTCCTCCGGGATGGTCAAATGCAGAGAATTGTAATTTCCCCATTGTGGGACTAAGAAAGGCTTAATTATAATTATTATAAACAATTCACTTCTGTTTGTTTGCAGAACAGATGAAGGTGTGATATCTATATGCTATATGGCCACAAGTATGTGGACGCCCATCTTGAAAATACTATGATATGTGTTTCTTATCTCCAGCATACATTGATATATTAACAGTGTTCTTCTAACTTTGTGTCAGTTTGTGTCTGCTCACCAAACACCACCAACGCTGCTCTTCAGTATATTGAAAATAGAAAATGTGTATAAATGTTTAGACTACTGGTAGTCTCTAGAACCATAAAGTGATGAACGACCATGGGATGCATGTGGAGGATTATTTACATACAAACAGAGCAGTTGTTCATGAGAAAACATCAAATGTATGTTTTTTACACATTTTGTGGAATCTGTAATCAACATTTTTACTCAAATTCTAACTTAATAAAGCATTTAGTTCAGCAGAAAGCCCCGCAGGACACTGATGATAATTATGAGCTTAATGTTGGACTCTTCTGATGGTTTAACTGGATCTGTTTCTGCATGTTGGTTCTTGCTGAACCTGAAAACACTTTTGTACTCAGATCCTTTGGATGAATGTCGGTTGTAAGGAGTCTAAAGCGGCTCATGTTGTGTTTGATCTGAATCCAGGTCCAGGTGGTGTCGCTGCATCAAAGCTCTGTACGTGATTGGCTGATCACCTGTGAGAAAAAACCCCTCTAACAACCTACTTTAATCAGCAAATCAATGCAGGGATTACAGATTAATCATTGTATTACAATGTAGGCGTGTGTGTGTGTGCGTGTGTGTGCGTGTGTGTGGGTGGGTGGGTGGGTGTGTGGGTGTGTGTTTTACCTTCACACGTCACATTTTGAAGGCTCTGTTCCAGCAGGCCTCTGGGAAATACCTGTGATTACACTGTCAGGTTCATACATGCATGAACACAAACACACACCCACACACACACACACGCACACGCACACACGCCCACACACCCGCACACACACACACACACACACACACACACACACACACACACACACACACACACACACACACACCCTCTCCCAGAGTAAAATATTTGGTTGCATAACTACAAAGTCATTTACACACATCGCCTTTTATATTTACTCGTGTTACATTACATGTAACTTTATGCTGCTTCGTTGTTTATTATTATAATAACAATATGAGGATCTGTTTCTCTGGCAGTAATGAAACTACTAAAGCTAATAATTAAGTACTATAGTAAGAGTTTGAATGGAGGAATTTTACTTGTTGCAGAGTATTTGTACTGTTAATGACATGAAAGATCTGAGCAAACATGACTTCTGCTGTAAAGAGGTAATCAGAGATTGAAGAGGGTCTTACAGTGTGTAGAAATGTTAAATCAAAATACAGAGAGTGATGAACGGTCTCATGAAGCATGTTGTGGATTATTATTTATCTCATTTTAATTGATATCAGTCAGAAGCCTTTTTTTTATTAAAGTTAAATCTTTGAATAATAAAAAGTGTCCAACAATCATTATTACACACTCAATATGTGACAAAAGTTTACTTGATCGTGATTTAAATTGATCTGTTTTCTATATTAATACTGAACCTGAAAACACTTTTGTACTCAGATTAGATTGAACAATCGTGTGGTGGATTATTTTAATTTATGTAAGAGCAGTCGTTAATGAAAAAAGAAAATGCTTCTTTTACAAAAATGGCTTTCCTTCCACCAAACTCCATTCAATTTTTACCAAATTTTAGAGAAATCCGTTTTTAAACCCGACATAAAAAGAGCTTGAATAAAGCAGCTGATTGACTTTGATGTTCCTCAGTAAACAAACATGAAACGAGTCGTTCATTTTGAAGTAATTGAGCTTAATTTAAATTAATTTGAAAGTGAGAGTGTTTGTTAAAGGAAATAAAGTGAGATGAATGAACGTATCAGCAGACCTCTGACTGGATCGACCAGTTTCTCTACCCGTCTTTGTCTGCTCAGCTGTCAAACCTCATGATCACTTCATAAACCCTCCCAACTACAAAATCACAAATATGACTTTATCTGTCACACAGACCTTCAGCGCTGAGAGGTTTACAAGCAGCCCAGCAGGTTCACAAAGTTATTTAAGTTCATCCTGAGAGGAACATTAATCACAACCCATCCAATAATAGTTGAGATGTTTCCCCTGGCACAGAAATGAGACCTTATTAATTAAATAAAGTTTAAACTTCTATAAATAGACTAGTTTAGAATATAAATGTATTTAAACAATAACATCACCGTCGTGATGAATCGCCACCTTATCGTGGTGGAGGGGTTTGCGTGCCCCAGTGATCCTGAGAGCTGTGTTGTCGGGGGCAATAGCTTCTGGTAGGGTCTCCCAAGGCAAAGTGGTCTCAGGGGAGGGGTCAGACTAAGAGCGATTCCCAGACCCCAAATGAATCGGAAGATAGAGTTGTGGCACCTCGCCCGGAAAAGGGAAACCGGGGCCCCCTTCTGGAGCCAGACCTGGGAGGGGAGCTCGCCGGCAAGCGTCTGGTGGCCGGGCGGGCCCAGCCCGAAAAATCTACATTGAGCCGCCGCCCTGTGGGCCCACCACCCGCAGGGATAGGCTTTGGGGTCGGGTGCAATGTGAGCCGGGCGTCAGGCAGGGGCGGGAGACCTGGGTGTGCTGACCCCCAGCATCGCAGACTAGCTCTAGGGACGTGGAATGTGGATACTCGCGAGCCCCTGGCTGAGCGCTGCTGTTTTGTAGTTTTCCCCAGAGAAGGAGAGGGTTGCCTCCCTGCGACTGCGTATCGCGAGGGGGAAGTCTCTGACTGTTGTTTGTGCCTATGCACCGAACGGCAGTTCCGAGTACATGGCCTTCTTGGAGTCCTTGGGTGGCGTTCTGGAAAGGGCGCCAACTGGGGACTCCATAGTTCTTCTGGGAGCCTTCAACGCTCATGTGGGTAACGCTTGAGAAACCTGGAGGGGTGTGATTGGTAGGAACGGGCCTGCCCGATCTGAACCCGAGTGGTGCTTTGTTGTTGGACTTCTGTGCTAGTCATGGACTGTCCATAACAAACACCATGTTTGAGCATAGGGAGGTTCATAAGTGTACTTGGTACCAGAACACCATAGGCCAAAGGTCTATGATCAACTTTGTAGTTGTGTCATCAGACCTGTGGCCGTATGTCTTGGACACTCGGGTGAAGAGAGGAGTAGAACCGTCAACTGATCACCACCTGGTGGTCAGTTGGATCAGGTGGCGGGGGAGGCTGCCGGACAGACCCGGTAAACCCAAACGTGTGGTGAAGGTGAACTGGGAACATCTGGCTGAGGATCCTGTCCGCGAGGTTTTCAACTCCCACCTCCGGAATAATTTCTCATGCATCCCTGGGGAAGATGGGGACATGGAATCCAAGTGGGCCATGTTCAAATCCTCCATTGTGGAAGCTGCTACTAAGAGTTGTAGTTGGAAGGTGATTGGTGCCTGTCGTGGCGGCAATCTGAGAACCTGCTGGTGGACACCAGCAGTGAAGGAGGCTGTCAAGCTGAAGAAGGAGGCCTTTCGGGCTTGGCTGGAAAGGCCAGGGGTCTCCTGAATCAGCAGGAAGGTACCAGTTGGCCAGAAGGGCTGTAGCTACGGCAGTTGCTGAGGCAAAAACACGGGTGTGGGAGGAATTCGGGGAGGCCATGGAGAAGGACATTCGACTGGCCTCAAGGAAGTTCTGGCAAACTGTGAGACCACTCATAAAGGGGAAGCAGGTCTTGTCTCAGGCTGTGCTCAGCAGGGGGGGAGAACTGCAGACCCGGACTGGGGATATTGTCGAGTGGTGGAAAGAACACTTTGAGGAACTCCTGAACCCGACCAACACGTCCTCTGTGGAAGAGGCAGAGTCTGAAGACTCTGAAGAATGAGATTCGACCGAGATGCTAAAGGCTCTGGACATTGTTGGGCTGTCTTGACTGACACGTCTTTTCAGTGTCGCGTGGAAGTCTGGTACAGTGGCTGTGGAGTGGCAGACCGGGGTGGTGGTTCCCATTTTCAAAAAGGGGGACCGGAGAGTGTGCTCCAATTATAGGGGCATCATACTGCTCAGCCTCCCCGGGAAAGTCTACTCCAGGGTGCTGGAAAGGAGGCTCCGGCCGATTGTCGAACCTCGGATTCAGGAGGAGCAATGAGGATTCAGTCCTGGCCGTGGAACAGTGGACCAGCTCTTTACCCTTGCAGGTCTGTTGGAGGGGGCATGGGAGTTTGCTCATCCAGTCTACATGTGTTTTGTGGACTTGGAGAAGGCCTTCGACCGTGTCCCTCGGGGAGTCCTGTGGGGGGTACTGCGGGAATATGGGGTACCTGGTTCGTTGCTACGAGCCATTCGGTTCTTGTATGACCAAAGTGAGAGCTGTGTCCGGATACTTGGCACAAAGTCGAGCTTGTTCCCAGTGCGTGTTGGCCTCCGCCAGGGCTGCCCCTTGTCTCCAATCCTGTTCATGGACAGGATTTCAAGGCGCACACGGGGGGAGGAGAGTTTCCGGTTTGGGGACCTCAGAATCGCATCCCTGCTTTTTGCAGATGATGTGGTTCTGTTGTGTCCTTCAGAACGTGTCCTTCAGAACGTGTCCTTCAGAACGTGTCCTTCAGAACGTGACCTTCAGCACGCACTGGGGCGGTTCACAGCCGAGTGTGAAGCAGTCGGGATGAGAGTCAGTACCAGTCCATCTACGTTCCAACCCTCACCTATGGTCATGAGCTTTGGGTAGTGACCGAAAGAATGAGATCGCGGATACAAGCGGCCGAAATGAGCTTCCTTTGTAGGGTTGCTGGGATCAGCCTTAGACATAGGGTGAGGAGCTCAGACATCCGGAGGGAGCTCGGAGTAGAGCCGCTGCTCCTTCGCGTCGAAGGGGGCTAGCCGAGGTGGCTCGGGCATCTGATCAGGATGCCTCCTGGACGCCTCCCTTTAGAGGTTTTCCAGGCACGTCCAACTGGTAAGAGGCCCCGGGGTAGACTCAGAACACGCTGGAGGGATTACATATTTCGTCTGGCCTGGGAACACCTCGGGGTTCCCCAGGAGGAGCTGGACAGTGTTGCTGGGGAGAAGGACGTCCTCCTTAGCTTGCTGCCCCCGCGACCCCGGATAAGTGGAGGAAGATGGATGGATGGATCACCGTCACATTTATGCCCATATGACATTGTTATCACTGCTGATGAAGAAGCTACAACGTTAGCATAGCCTAGCACTGATTGATACAAGCTGAGGATCAAAATGTCTTTCATCTTTATGAAACCTTTTAACTATCATATTCTGCAGTTTATAACAAAATAAATAATGTACAGACTGGCAGTTTATCATCTAAGGTAACCAGAAATCTCTGTCTTCTTGGCAAAGATTGATCACAGAAGATGTTTGCATCTACAATGAATCAGATAATGATTTAGTTTGTTTTTGGTTCTTTAAAACACTTAACGGCAGTAAAGAATGACGGTTGAGCCTTAGATTAATCTCGTCCGTGTCAGAACTTGCCCTGCTGCTCTGATTGTTTCTGACGATGCCTCTGCATGTAGCAGATGATCAGTGGACTCAGACACACCCATTAACCTTTTCAGCTCAGGTAAAGAAGAACAGGTGTCTCCTCCCAGACTTGCACAAGCTCGTCCTCATCCTCCTCCTCCTCCTCATCCTCGTCCTCCTCCCGAACTCATCTTACAGTATAAAGAAGAGGAGCCGCTCTCCTTGCTCTTCACTCTCTTCTCTCTGGCTGAAGCAGATAGTGAGCTTCCTCATCACCACTCAACATGTTTACCAATTACAGCTCCTCCAGGAGCTCCATGTCGGGCGGAAGTCGAGGCTACAGCGGTGGCTCCATGCACGGTGGAGCTGGAGGCTCCTCTGTTAAGATCTCAAGTTCCTCCTTGTACTCCGCCGGCGGCAGCCGCAGTGGAGGTGGTGGAGGTGGCTTCAGCTACGGTGGCGGCGCAGGTGGTGCTGGGTTTGGTTTCGGTGCTGGCGGTGGCGGAGGTTTCGGTGGCGGTGGCGGTGGTGGAGGCGGTGGCGGTGGTGGCGGTGCAGACATCTCTGCCAATGAGAAGGCCACCATGCAGAACCTGAACGATCGTCTGGCCACCTACCTGGAGAAGGTCCGCAGCCTGGAGACGGCCAACGGAGAGCTGGAGCTGAAGATCAGACAGTTCCTGGAGAGCAAGTCGTCGCCCTCCTCCAGAGACTACAGCGGCTTCTACGCCACCATCGCAGAGCTGCACGGAAAGGTAAGCCCACCTGGGAGCCATGTGAACCCCCAAACAGGAAGCGCTGGTTGTTCACGCTGCTGTAGATTTGATCATGCAGTGAGAAGTTAAACATGAACACTGTAGTTTGTGTTAAAACTCTCATTTTAATCTGATTCAGAAACCAAAACCAGCTTTGAAAGCAGCAGCTCTTTACTGTTCAGTGATATAGTTAAAGTAGTACTAGTAGTACACAGACGTACAACAACACAGGGTGTGACATCATGCGAATACCAACGAGGAGGTGATTTACAGTAACGAGACACTAATAAATGACAGCTGACATTTTCTCTCATTGTGTAGAGCGAGAGAAGATAAGAGAGGTTTCAGGTGTGTTTGTTTGACAGTCGGCTGCAAATCTGCTTCAACCTTTTCTATTAAAAAATTCAAAAGCCACAAACTAAAACGGGAGAAATCTGCCTTTTAGATGAGCTGGCTTCCTGTCTTTGCATTCATTTATTCTCCCTCTATTTAGATGGAGAACTTTAAAAGATAACAGCATTTATCTCCTCTTTTTTATCTCCCAGATTCAGGATGCCACTAAATTTAACGGTGGCATCTACCTCTCCATCGACAACGCCAAGCTGGCCGCCGACGACTTCAGGCTCAAGTCAGTGAATGAATTCGTTAAATCTAAAGTTTTAAGTTTCACACGTTTTCCATTTGACTTTTGTAAGAACAGCTTTGAAACAAACGCTTTGTCGTGTGAGCAGGTACGAGAGCGAGCTGGCCATGCGTCAGTCGGTGGAGGCCGACATCGCCGGTCTGAGGAGAGTCCTGGACGAGCTGACTATGAGCCGGTCCGACCTGGAGATGCAGATCGAAGGCCTGAAGGAGGAGCTGATCTTCCTCAAGAAGAACCACGAGGAGGAGCTGCTGTCGATGCGGACTCAGATGAGCGGCCAAGTGAACGTGGAGGTGGATGCCGCTCCAGCAGTGGACCTCAGCAAGATCATAGACGAAGTCAGGGAGCAGTATGAAGCATCCGCCGCCAAGAGCCGTAAAGAGCTGGAGGTCTGGTTCCAGTCCAAGGTAAGACGTGATCCGCCACATTAAACATCTCGGCAACTATTATGGGATGGATGGCGATGAAATGCTTGTTGCTTTGTGTCCTCTACGCAGTCAGAAGCACTGAACCAAGAAGTCGCTGCCAGCACTGAGGTCATCAATACATCCAAATCAGAGCTAACGGAGCTGAAGCGGACTCTGCAGGGCCTGGAGATCGAGCTGCAGTCTCAGCTCAGCATGGTAAGCGTCTATCTGCAGCGTCTTCTCTTTCAGAAACTAACGACTTGATCAGAAACTAACCGAGCCGCTCTCCCCTGCTCCCGCAGAAATCGTCGCTGGAGGGAACTCTGGCAGAGACCCAGAACCGGTACTCCATGCAGCTGTCGGGGTACCAGATGCAGGTGACCAGCATGGAGGAGCAGCTGACCCAGCTGAGGGCCGACCTGGAGAGACAGGGACAGGAGTACCAGATGCTGCTGGACATCAAGACCAGACTGGAGATGGAGATCGCCGAGTACAGGAGGCTGCTGGACGGAGAGGGCGGTGGTAGCGGCGGTGGCGGCGGTGGCGGTGTAATCATTAGCAGTGGAAGCGGTGGCAGCAGCTCAAGCAGCAGGTGAGACAATCACAGGGTCGTTTACATGATAAACGTCTGACAACAAGTTCAGAAATGCAAAAGACGGTCAGAAATGTTTGTTACTATGACAAATATTTAGGATCCTGTTCACACATAACTGTAACACTGCGTCTGGGTCGACATGATGATATCAAACAAAAATCCAAATCTTCTGGGGTGAAACATTTAATTCATGATATTCCACTATTCATCAGCTGAAAAGCTGTTTTGCATTAACTTCTAAGGTTCTTTTGCAACAACTTTTCACAAATTTCATAAAACTGGTCGATTCAAATTGTGAGCTTAGTGGCGACAAAGAAATAAAAGGGAAGAATTCATAATTTAAGAAAACTGGTCCTCGGGGGAAAAAAGGCTTAAATGCCAAAAATAAAGAGAAATTTATAAAGTAGGTGTTAAAACGCAATCTTTCCAAACAAAACGGTCGTTTCGGTCGTCTGCTTATTTTGCCATATTTACGCTGATTGTTGAGGGGTGACCTGTAGTAATAATAGAATAAACAAAAAAAAATTTCTTTTTTCTTTTTATACAGCTTCAAATCTTTTCAGTAAATTTATCAAAACAATCTTCTCAAGGATGATTATTTGTTAATATCATAACCAGAATTATTAGCGTTATCATGAATGAAAGCCTGACTGCTGTTTGCTTCTCTCCTGCAGCACGACCACCAGATCCACCAAAACCAAAGTCATCACGGTCATCGAGGAGGTCGTGGACGGGAAGGTGGTGAGCTCAACCATGGAGGAAGTAGGTTAGAACCGGTGAGCTCCAGCAGGAGGCGCTGTCACCTAAACAAACGTTCTAATAAAAGTCTGCTGACAAGCCTCAAAATAAAACCTCATCTGTTGTGTCTTCTGTTCAAATCAAGTGTCTTACGTTACAGTTCCTCTATTGACCACCAGGGGCTGTTGCTCTACCAAAGTTTAATTACATTTTAATAAAAAATAGAAAATTTCGACTTTGTGGCTGTTACTGCCCGAAGACGTCGCATATATTGACAGTTCTAAGTCAGCTTTATGACTGAGGTTCATTTAGGGTTGGTTTGGGGTTCATTTGAGGTACATTTAAAAAAACGTGAGTCAAATCGCTAAAATATTATTATCAACGGAGAGAAAACACTGCCAAACGCGTTGATACATTTTTATGTTTGTGGTGTTTGAAATGTGACCAAAAGGGCACTTGAGAATGAGGAGCTATCGCTCCTCTCATCTCTGTATGAGATATTCATAGGACACACTGGTTGCCATGGTGAGGGAGCACCTGGGTGGCAGACTAATTAAGAGAGGTTACAGTAGACAGTAATTTTGAACAAAACTAGCTGTCAAACTCCTGCCTCCAATCGTAAAATCATGAGTCCAATGGACAACATATTGATGTCACAGAGAGATAAGACTCACAGAGATGTACTTTTTATATTTGTGTGTTTCAAAAATGTGAGCTTCAGAGCAGATTAGAAAACTGTAACTATCTGCTTTCTTTGAGAAATTGTCGTCAGATTTAACATTGAGTCTGATGGAGCAGTTGGTTGGAGTTCATGTCGCTTTCAGGCTCATGGAATCAGATGTGTAAGTCTGATTGATTTCATAGACACATGTCTACGACCAGCACATTATTTCCTACGTTTTTACCACAAAATGGTGTATTAAGAGTGAAATTTGTGGAGATAGGAAGAAGTTGTTTGTAAAAAATACAGAATATTTTTCAAGCTGCTCTCCACTCTAGCGATGACATCACCCACTCTAGGTCTGAACATTCCATCCAATACACACCCATTATAAAATCTGAAAAAGGCTTGAATTTTCTTTAAACATAAACTCTGATGTTATGAAATCTGTGCTAGCTATCAAAATGCCCATTTACCCCATAAAGTTCAGAGTTTTGTTAACATTTTAAACTTTGAACCAGTTTAAGTTAAAGTATGACGAGTCAGTCTGGGCCCAAAGTTGAGTGTTTTTCAAGTCTCTCCACGGCCAAAATGCATTCATGTCTATGGGGAAATATATTTTCCTCGGTTTCCGTGGAAACCACTGGGTGAATCTCTGAGAAAAGTCAAAACACGATTCTCGACCAGGCCGCACATTTTGATGTATTTTGACGCATGTACTTGCAACGCTGTGGGAGGAGATACAAGCCGAACTTTTGAAAAACCTCCTAAACTGCTTCATCATCATCATCATCATCATCATCAACATCATCATCATCATCATCATCATCATCATCATCATCATTACTTTGACTATCTGAACATTAAAAAGCCCTGAAAACACATTTTCTAAATCAACATGACACTTCTAGCGACGGGATCCTACAGGAACATTGTAGATATTTTGTTTGCTTATTTTTTGTTTTCTGTTTTTAATTCTTGCTTTTCTCGCTGGTTTGAAGATGCTGGGATCGGTCAAAAACAATGAATGTATTGCAATGAAATCAAATCATATTTTGGGTAAATGCCACTGCAGTAAACATGATTAATTCACATCTCCTCCACTAAACTAAAAGAGGACTAGTGTTCTAGTGAGGACGTTTAGTCACATGACTTCACGTCTCCTCCACTAAGCTAAAGGAGGACTAGTGTTCTAGTGAGGACGTTAAGTTGTCTTATTGAGACACTTTTTAGAGATTCACCAGAGGGACAAACCTTGTCTCTGAATCAAAGATTTGATCTTTTGATCTCAATATCTTTACAAAAGACGAAGGCATTGATCTGTCATTGGTTGATCCAGTGTGGCATGTGACAGGAGAGGGAGGAGCCAATCAATTAAAAGATATGAAACCAGATTACATTACATTACATTACAGTCATTTAGCAGACGCTTTTATCCAAAGCGACTTACAGGAAGTGTATTCAACATAGGTATTCAAGAGAACTACTAGTCACCAGAAGTCATAAGTGCATCTCCTTTCTTAAACAAGCATCTAAAAGCATAAACCAGAGCAAAAGTACAGTGCAGAGGCAGATTACTACGAAAACAATAATTGCAACAGACTAATACGAATACAATAAGTGCTACAAACTACTACGAATAGGATAAGTGCAGTAAACAAATACGAATACAATAAGTGCAACAACTAGTATGAATACAATAAGTGCTACGAGGAAGGCGAATGAAGAGGGCGGCTGTGGCGTAGTGGAGAGCAAGGTAGTTCTCCAATCAGAGGGTCGGTGGTTCGATACCCGGCTTCGGCAGTCGATGTGTCCTTGGGCAAGACACTTAACCCCAAGTTGCTCCTGAAGGCCATCGGTGTGGACTGATGATGAATGTTAGTTAGAGTCTGATGGTGGCACCTTGATGGTAGCCTGTCATCAGTGTGTGAATGGGTGAATGATATGTAACATACTACTGACTGTAAGTCGCTTTGGAGAAAAGCGTCTGCTAAATGACTGTAATGTAATGTAATGTAATGAAGAGGTGAGTTTAAAGATGGGCAGTGACTCTGCTGTCCTGAGGTCAGTGGGGAGTTCATTCCTCCACTGAGGGGCCAGGACAGAAAGAAGCTGTGACCGGGTGGATCGGCCGCAGGGACCTCTGAGCGACGGGGCGACCAATCGCCCCGAGGCAGCAGAGAGGAGTGGTCTTCTGCATAGTGAGTACTTTTACTTTTGGTACTTTTATTTAATTTTTGTATAATAATTCTTAATACAGTTTACTTTTGCAGTTTCACTGAAGTAAGATTTTGACTGCAGGACTTTAACTTTTAACAAAGTATTCGTAGATTGAAGTATTAGTATTTTTACTGAAGTGAAAATATGAGTATTTCTTCATCACTGCAGGCTTTAAACTGAAAGATTATTGTCTTCATCATCATCATCGTCATCATCATCATGAATGAAAAGCATCCTGCTGAGACTTTAGTTTGATATAATTTAGATTCTGCTGCCGCCTGCTGGTCAAAAGCTTCTCTACAATTCATCAGTTACTGTTTATACAAATCTGGATTGAATGCATTTTAATAATCTTAATCGTCTTATTTTTTAAATGAATGTGTCTCAGTAAAACAGGTTCTCACATAATATATATATTTATATATATTTCGTTACTTGTTGTTCAAGATTGAGGTACTTGTACTTTAGTAGTCTTACTACTACTTTTTCTACTACGTCTTTTCTTTTCATGACACTTTCTACTTGTACTCTTCAGGTACTTTGCAGATTGTTGCATAAAAACACATGAAGAGCTTATCAAATCTGATGTTTAAGCATAAATCAAACTCCCCAAAAGTTCACACTAAAAATCATTAGTCCATTAATTAATTAGTGGATAATAAATGTGAAACTATTTCGAATGCAAAACAATTTGCTGATTCCAGATGTTATCATTGTAATAATGTTAATGTATTAGTTATAATGATAATAATGTTAATGTATAAGTAATAATATTAATACTAATGTTTTAGTAATAATGTTGAGGTTTGCACTAAAACGTTTTGATCGGTCACTTTGGGCCATTTCTCACTATTTCTACAAACCAAACAATCTATGGATTAATGCAGAAAATCCACAATATAAACAATAATTTGTTAATCATTCAAAATGAGCTCCAGCTGATTCACATCAGTAAAAAAAAAGAATTGTATTACAAGAGGCCAATAAGATCTGGTTATTTATTGTATTTATTCTCTGATTAAAATGTATTCATTAGATCTGGGGATAAAAACAGATAACATGATGAAAAACAGAGATTTCAAACATTACAGAGGAAACTACTTTAAAGTTTAAAGCTACAAAAAAAACTTTTAGTATTATTTATCGGTCCCTGTGGACTAAAGGTGAAGTGTTTCTGAGCCCCAGAGTCCCTTTAGAAAACCTCTCATTTTACGGCAGCAGGTTCTGACAGTCTGCAAAGATTAAAACCAGTGAAACCAAAAGGTAACAACACAAGATTTAAAAAGTACATATCAGCTGAACTACTCAGAAAATACTTGGTTATAAAATGTAAAGAGAAAATGATTATGATTATGAGTCTCTTTAAGTACCTTATACAAAATGAATAAAGCTTCAAACTACACAGTGCTTGGGGTGTGATTTCCACCTGAATGTTTGCTATTTTGATTAAATCTTCATGCAATTATTTAGATTTAAAACAAACAGAACACATTCCAGATTTTAAAGGAAATAAAACTGAATGTCATGTTGCTCATTTTATTCTGTATGTATCAGAGGTGGGAAACAACCAAGGACATTTACTAAGAACTGTATTTAAGTAGAGTTTTGAAGTATTTGACTTTCGGTTACGTTACAGATTAAGATTTACATTTCGTTGCTCAAAGAGTTTTGCAAACAATTTTTTTTGGGTGCTTTAGTCCCATCATATTGAAAAGAAACATCTCTACGACCAAAAACTACGCAACTCACACCAAACAATCTATATTAATTACCAGCACTGCGATTAAGAGGGAAAATAGCTATTTTTGATATGCAGTGGACTGTCCCTTTAAGCATGATGTCACTCTGTTCCTCCCCCAGTTATCCAATCAGAGACGCATGATGTCATCAAGACCATCAGGTTCGGCGCTCGTGACCCCGACACCCGTGGTCAGCCATCGCTGGACGAGAGGAGAGGTGGCTGCAAGAGAAGGATTATTCTTTACTTCATATACTGTAATCCAACTTTATACAAATGTTTAAACAACAAGATGCTTCATCCTAAATACTCTATTACTAATCTTGTATTTCATGCAGAAAAACATAAACATTCTTTATTTTTAGGCATTCAAATAAACAACAATACCATCATTATCCTGGTGAGGATAGTCTTTTTTAAAGGTGCTATATGAATGAAAGATTTTTAATAAATATTATTATTAATTGCATCTAAGGGTCACGTGGTGTTTTTGTCTTGGGTGTGTTTTTAATGTTGTTGTTATATAATAATAACTTTATTCATACAACACCTTTAAAAACCGAGTTTACAAGGTGCTTTGACAGACAAAGCAGCAAAAAAAGCAATAGTCCAAACGAAGCAAAACAAAGATAAAGAAGATAAGACTTAAAAACTGATAAAACAGTACAACCGATGAAACATGAAACTTATCAATACGCTAACAAAAAACTGAGAAATAAAACAAACTAAAACAATTATTTACTAAAATAAGATATATCAATAATAAAACATAAAATGAAAGTGACCCAGCTGTTCTCACCTGCAGCTTGTTGTTGTTGTTGTTGTTGTCGTTGTCGGTCCTGACTCCTCTCCCTCCCCGCTGCAGAGATTGAAAGCGCCGCCATCTTACAAACGCTGATTCTCTCCCTGTTGCCTCCGGCTCCGCTGCCGGTGCTCCTGATTGGCCGGTCGCTGCTGCTGATGACCCTCCCCCCCGTGCTGTTGGTCCTCCCTGAACCAGAGGAGCTGCTGATCCTTCCGCCAGCTCGGCCGCTGGTTCTGTCGCTGCTACCTGCGCTGCTGAGTTTAGAGCCGCTCCCGGCGCTGCTTATGCGACTCCCGCCGACCGCCGAACTGCTCAGCCATCCACCGGACCCCACGCTCATTCTCCCCGCGGGACTGGTTGTCCTCCCTCCACCTGATCGCCCCACAGTGCTACTACGTCCGCTAGCAGAGCTGTAAACGGGCTTCGATTCGCCGCTGCCAGTGCTGCCCAATCTCCCAGAGCTGCTAGTCCTGTGGCTTCCAGGGGAGCTGCTGATCTTGCTGGCACTACCTGAGCTTCTTAACCTTCCACCACTACCTACGCTGCTGCTGCGCCGAACAACACTACCACCACTACCGGCACTATAGAGTCTTGGTCCACTACTTGTGTAGCTACTGGGCGGACTGATGACTTGGCCATAGTTGCCGCCGACGCTGACCCTGTCTGAATTACCGGCACTGGTCCCACCATAAACTCTCCACTCTCCACTATCTCCACTGCCAAACCTCCGTGCTCTTGGTGCTCCTGGTGGGCTTGTTGCTAGTTGCATGGCCACTGAAGGGCTTTCTTTGCCGTCTGCGTTCAGTAAGCTATTGCTGCCGGCTGCGCCGCTCATCCGTCCAGTGCTCCCACCATAGACTCTCCACTCTCCGCTCCCTCTGCTTCCAAATCTCCCTGTTCCTGGAGAGCTTGTTGGCAGCTGCATGGCCGCTGACTGGCATTCTCTGCTCCCTGTGATGGGTAAGCTATCACTGCGTTTAAGACTGCCACTGTGAACCCTTTGCTCTCCACTTCCTCCGCTACCAAGCCTCCTTGTGTCTAGGGGGCTTGTTGCAGGGAATGTGACTGCTGAAAGGCTTTCCTCACTCCCTGGTCTGGGTAAGCTGCTCTTACGTCCAAGACTGCCTCCATAAACCATCCACTCTCCATCCCCTCTACTGCTGAATCTCCCTGGTTCTCTTGGGCTTATTGCAGGGTTTGTGGCTACTGATGGTCTGTCATCTTTCCCTTCACTGGGTAAGTTCATGTCACCATCCAGGCTTCTCTTACGACCAAAACTGCCGCCATAAAGCATCCACTCCCCACTTCCCCCACTGCCAAACCTCCCAGTTTCTGGTCGAATAGTTCCAGGTGACGTTGCTCCTGATGGACTTTCTTTGCTGCTTGTCCTGGGTGAGGTCATACCTGTCCGTCCCAGACTGCCGCCATAAACCATCCAGTCTCCACTGCCACGCCTGAATCTTCCCTGTACCTCAGCGTCTGCACTACCGTTAATTGTACCTGATGAATTGGCAGCCGTGCCACCAAAACCACTACCTCCTGACTGACTTGCCACACCACTAAAGGTAGTTCCTACATTAGCAGGGACACTTCCAAAGCTAGCTGACTTAACAAACACTTGATCATTGTTTTTCTGTCCCCTCCCCTCATTGTCCATACTGGAAGTGTCTTTCTTGTCATCTGAGCCACACCTGCCTCCTGGACTGCCACTTAGATTGTGGACATCCTTGGTATCTGCAATACAACTTGTGTCTTTGTCTCTGAGCCTTCTCTCATCTCTTGCACTTTTCCGATCCAGGCCTCCAAAACCAAGCTCTTCCTCTTTGTCTGCTATGATACTACGACCACCTGAACCTCCAAACTCAAAGCCCCCAAGACTGCTGCTCAACTGGACACCAACCCCTCGACTGGATGGTGTAGAATTGGTGTTTTTACCATTCAGGGTATCTTTACTTCCTTCATTACTTTCAAATGATCTAAAACACAAACTGTCCCCATCTCCCACTGAAATGCTGACTTTTCTATTTCTGTCTTCTTCTGGTGAAGCTTGATCTGTGCTAAATGAGAGGGACTGGCCTTCCTCTTTTGTAGAGAGAATGTATTTCTCGACTGGTCTCACATGTGTTCCTGCCTCAGTTAGATTCAGGCATACGTCTTCGTCTTCTTCTTCGCCGTTTGGGCTCAGACACCCCTTAGCCTCAACTGGACTCAAACATGTGTCTGAGTCATTTGGGCTGAGAAACATTTCTGGTTCAATTGGACTCAGAAGAGAATCAGGACTTTGCACATGCTCCTCTGGATCAACTGGGCGAAATCCTTGACTTGTCATGCTCATTAACACCTCCGTCTCAACTGGGCTCAGACATGTTTCTGGACTCAAGCATGAGAAAGACTTTGTAGGGCTCCCGAATACGTGAGCTTCACTCGGACTCAGAATCTCTTCTTGGTCGGAAGAACATAAAGCCACACCATAATCTGTAAGACTTACAGACTTTTTTAACTTTGTGGTACTCAACAATTCTTCTTGACCTGCTAGATCAACAATCTCATTGCCCATTTCAGTAGGGTCCACCTTGTGAGTATCATGGAAATCATTGTTAACCTTCCCTTTGTTCATTTCTAATTCTTCTTTCTTCAAAGATTCTGTACTTGCAGATTCACTTTCAAGGTTGTCCTTGCTGTCTGGGCTACCAGATGAAGCAGTTGCAATACCAAACCTCATATCTGCATCCTCCATCACTTTGTTTTGTGTGCCATTGGATGCATTGGACAATGTACTTTCTTCTTCCTCTTCTCCCTTCTTTACTTTTCTCTCTATGTCCTTGTCATTGATCAGGGTCAACTCACCAGAGACCTTACACTGAGTGTCCTCAAACCCAATTGCTTTTCCAGAGACAACAGATGATGTAACACCGACTTCCCCTCCATCCCCGTCAACTCCTGCAGGAATCTCCAAACTCAAAGACACAACCTGTGCAGGATCTTGGTTCTTAGTCTGGAATGAGACCTCAGTGCAATTAATTTGAGCTGGAGTTACAGTCTCTGTCACTTTCTTTACCTCTGCACAAGTTTCTTTGGTGGAATCAGTCTTGGTTATATCTGTTCGGGATTGTGGTCCTTCCTTTTCTTCTGGTTCTGCATAAACAAGGTTTTTTGTGATTTCTGTTTGAATGTTTGTCCCTGTTTTATTATTCTGTAAACTAGCTTCTGTTGTAGCGTGTTTGGAAGTAAAACTTTCTTGTTTTGCCTGAACAGCAGCACTCGTAGATGGTGTGTCAGGAACCAATGGGCTGATTCCTTGTGCAGTACCTATCTCCAGTTTCGAAGCCCTGACAACAGCTCCTTCTTCTAATCCTTGGCTAATCTGAGTACTAACAATCAATGAGCTTTGCAGATCACTATCTTTACTGTGCATATTATCCTCCACAGGGCTGCTCCACTTGTTGATCGTTGCGGAAAGAGATCCTGTTTTCTGGTTTTCAGACTGGTGGAATGATCCAGTCAGATTAATCGATCTCACTGGTGAGCTCTTTGGGTGCTTATTGTAGACCCTTATTGGCTGAACTGTGGTCACGGTTTCTGAAAATGGAGCTATCACAGGTGTTTGTCTGAGAGTGTGGACGTGGCTTCTGTGGACATTCTGAACCCCCATCATCCTGTGATTTCCTCCATGAACACTGACTGTTTTGTTCACTGTGATGTTTCTCCTGAATGCAGAGGGACTGGTTGTTCCATAGAAAGATATGACGTTAGAGTTTGAGTGAAGACATGAGACCCTTTGAACCACAGAACATATAAAGACAAGAAGAAGAAGAAGAACAGATCGGACATTATTATTCAATGCACAAAAGTCTGAAAAATGCAAATCAACAGAAGAAAATATTGGTTACAATTTACTTTATGGTTCCTGCTATTTCTAAATAATTTCCTTGGAATTTTTTTCCTGGAAAGATCTATGTAATTCTACATTTATTAAGTAACAAATAATTTGTAAGAATTTTGAGTTAATTTTGTTGTTGTTTTCCAAAATAATTGATCTAAAATAACTTTAATAGCATGTGCTTTTGAGAAACCTTTTTCTTCACAAATTGCATTCCATTTAAGTGCGCAATCACAAATTGCCAAATTGCGCACTTAAATGGAATTCTCAGCCAAACATAAAACAATTTTTGACACTTTAGCAGGTTCAGATTAAGCTTCCTGTAATTATATTTTCTTTTACATGAATATGAATTTTCTTGCAAAAAGATACAATACAAAAAAACACAAAAAGAATCATCATCTCGTACCCTTGTTGGCTCGGTCCATCCAGCAGCCTCCTGTAGTCCTGTATCTCGGTCTCCAGTCTGCTCTTGACGTCCAGCAGGACCTGATGGTCTGCAGCCTGCTGAGCTGCAGACTGGAGCACTGAGTCCAGGTCTCTGCAAAGAATTTCTGCGCTCTGCTGCAGGACCACCAGCTGCTGCATGAAGGACTCTGTCTGCTGCAGACCAGAGGTCTCTAACACAATGTTCTAGACGGACAGACAGACACAAACTGGATGTTACTGTTTGTAATTTGATCTGATTGAAATCAGCGTCACTGTTCAAGGAGTTGGTTAGTGAATGGTTAGTTCTCCCTGCTTTTAAGTCAAGTCTAGCTTTATCCTCACCAGAGCCTTCAGGTGTGTCAGCTCTTCCTCCAGAGTCGCTGCTGTTCTCCTCAGCTCCTCCAGCTCGGCCCCGACGACCTCCGACCCAGCTGGAGGGTCAAAGGTCACCTCCGGAGAACTCAACATGGACACCTGAACACAACATATCTGATGAAATGTTGTTTGATCACATTCAAAACCCACTAAAATGAGAACTGTAGTTACAGGATGTTTAAGATATTTCAAAATAAGAGCCTGCTGTAGAGTACCTGGTTGTTGAGCCGGTGCTCAGTCTGGTTCTTGGCGAGCAGCATCACGCCATTCTGTCTCAGGTAGTCAAGCTGCTGGATCAGGTCTGATGACCCAGTGCTCTGCATCTCCACGGCAACGCCCCCTGATACCAGGGTCAGGAGACCGTGCATGTCCTGGACATGTAGACAGGAAATATAATGAAAACGTTCATTTGAACAATCCAGATGAATTTTTGTTTTGTTTTGTTTGTTTGTTGTTTTGTTTTACCTGTTGGTGTTTTATCTGTAGCTCCATCAGTTGTTGTGTTTGATCGTTCAGCAGAGTCAGGAGCTCCGGCAGCGTGTCGACCTCCATCACCTCCTTTAATAACCTCAGGTTGTTAAGCTCCGCCTCCACACAACCACGACGCTCACGCTCCTTTTCACACCTGTGCACACAGCAGGGGATGATGGGATGTGTCTCAGTGTGCAGTGTATGTGTGTTGAAAGTGTGAGGATCTACCTGACGTTGAAGTCGAAGACGGTGAGCTCTGCACCGAGCAGCTGCAGCTTCACCTGAGCCTGGGCCGAGAGACATTCACTGATCTGTGAGGGAGAGAGAGAGCGAGAGACGGGTGTTACCTGGAGGAGGTTTGACCAGTTGTGGTGCAAATAGTTGGAAGTTTTAATGGCACTATAGAAGATTAGTAGTAGTAGTAGTAGTAGTAGTAGTAGTAGTAGTAGTAGTAGTAGTAGTAGTAGTGGTAGTAGTAGTAGTAGTAGTAGTAGTAGTAGTAGTAGTAGTAGTGGTAGTAGTAGTAGTAGTAGTAGTAGTAGTGGTAGTAGTAGTAGTAGAGTAGCAGTAGTAGTAGTAGCAGCAGTAGCAGTAGTAGTAGTGGTAGCAGTAGCAGCAGCAGTAGTAGTTAATAAGTAGTAGTAGCAGCAGTAGTAGCAGTAGCAGCAGTAGCAGTAGTAGTAGTAGTAGTAGTAGTAGTAGCAGTGGTAGCAGCAGCAGCAGTAGTAGTAGGTAGAGTAGTTAGCAGCAGCAGCAGCAGTGTGTGAGCAGTAGTGTGGTAGTAGTGCAGCAGCAAAAGATTGGTCAGCCTGATAGCAGTAGCAGCAGCAGCAGACAGTAGCAGGTGGTAGCGCGCAGCAGCAGCAGTGTCAAAATCGGGACAGTAGCAGGACAGTTTGAGTAGTAGCTGCAGCAGTAGTGGCAGTAGCAGTAGCAGCAGCAGTAGTAGTAGTAGTAGTAGTGCAGTAGTAGTAGTAGTAGTAGTAGCAGCAGTAGCAGTAGTAGTGCAGTAGTAGTAGTAGTAGTGTAGTAGTAGGTGGTGTAGTGGTAGTAGTGGTAGTAGGTGGTGCAGTAGTGGCGGTGGTGGTGGTAGTGGTGCAGCAGTAGTGTAGTAGTAGTGCAGTAGTGCAGCAGTAGTGGCGGTGGCGGTGTAGTGGTGGTGTAGTAGTGGTGCAGTAGTGTAGTGGTGCTGGTGGTGGTGCTGTTGCTGCTGTGCTGTAGTGGTGGTGTGTTGCAGTAGCAGTGGCAGTGGTGGTGCTGCAGCAGGTGCAGCTGTTGTGCTGCTGCAGCTGCTGCTGTAGTGGTGGTGGTGCTGTTGCTGCTGCTGCTGTGGTGCGGTGGTGGTGCAGCTGCTGGTGCTGGTGCTGCTGCTGGTGCTGCTGTGGTGGTGGTGCTGCTGCTGGTGGTGGCGGTGGTGGTGGTGCTGCTGGTGGCTGGTGCTGCTGTGGTGTGCTGGTGGTGCTGGTGCTGGTGGTGCTGGTGGTGGTGGTGCTGGTGCTGGTGTGGTGCGGTGCTGGTGCTGCTGCTGCTGCTGGTGGTGGTAGCGGTGGTGCTGCTGGTGGTGCTGGTGGTAGTGGATGGTGGTGCTGTGCTGCTGCTGCTGGTGGTGCTGCTGGTGGTGCTGGTGCTGCTGCTGCTGCTGGTGGTGGTGCTGCTGGTGCTGCTGCTGCTGCTGCTGCTGCTGTTGCTGCTGTGGTGCTGGTGCTGCTGTAGTGTGGTAGTGCTGCTGCTGGTAGTGCTGCTGCTGCTGTGTGGTGGTGCTGCTGTGGTGCGGTGCAGCTGCTGCTGCAGTGGTGGTGTGGTGCTGCTGCTGCTGCTAGCTGCTGTGGCTGCTGGTGCTGGTGGTGCGGTGCTGGTGCTGCTGTAGCTGCTGCTGGTGGTGGTGCTGCTGCTGTGGCTGCGGTGGTGGTGGTGGTGGTGGTGTAGTGCTGCTGCTGTGCTGCTGGTGGTGGTGGTAGTAGGTGGTGGCTGGTGCTGCAGCTGCTGGTGGTGGTGGTGGTGGCTGGTGGTGGTGCTGTGGTGCAGGTGCTGCTGCTGTTGGTGGCAGCAGCAGCAGTAGCTGTAGTAGTAGTAGCAGTAGTAGTAGTAGTAGTAGTGTGGTGCTGCTGTAGCAGCAGTAGTGCAGTGTAGTAGTAGCTGGTGGTGGTGGTACAGTGGTGCAGCAGGTGCTGGTGGTGGTGTAGTGCAGCAGCTGTAGTAGTAGTAGTAGTAGCAGTAGTAGTAGTAGTAGTAGTAGGTAGCAGCAGTACTAGTAGTAGTAGTAGTAGTAGTAGTAGTAGTAGTAGTAGTAGTAGTAGTAGTAGTAGTAGCAGTAGTAGTAGTAGTAGTAGTAGTAGTAGCAGCAGTAGTAGTAGTAGTAGTAGTAGTAGTAGTAGTAGTAGCAGTAGTAGTAGTAGCAGTAGTAGTAGTAGTAGTAGTAGTAGTAGTAGTAGTAGTAGTAGTAGTAGCAGTAGCAGCAGTAGTGTAGTAGTAGTAGTAGTAGTAGATGTAGTAGTCAGATTCAAGTCAGAAAAAAAAAAAGATGTTTAGAGCTTGACTTGTGTCCTCACTTGGACTTCAGTATTTTTGAATAGGAAAGACTTGGTTTTATACAAAATATGTGCATCTAATCAACTTTTTATTTTTACTGACAACAGACTTGAAAATTCAAATGGCATTTATTTTGGTGAAGGGCACATAGTGACTTGTTTAGGACTCTAACTTGACTAGTTTTGAGTTGGTACTTGTTACTCTTGAGTTGGTACTTGTTACTCTTGAGTTGGTACTTGTTGGTCTTGAGTTTTCAGAAGATGTTGAGGTTTGATCTCTGACATTTGAATCGATGGCATTTAAGAGTCAGACTCGTTTGAGCATGTCTGACCTTTAAACAGATGCACAACTTCCTGACAAGTCAGAACCGGCCTGACACGCTACACCTGAGTTTGACATCATCCGTTCAGCTGCAGAGCTGCCTCTGGCCTTTACCTGGCCTTAATTTGGCCTTAATTTGGGCTTTACTGGGCCTTTATTTGGCATTTATTTGGCCTTTCTTCTAATATTCATGTCTTCTTTTCTTTGTTCAGGCTGCTCTTTACTGTTGACCAGTGGAACATCACCAGTGTGGTTTGATTGCAGAGACTCCGTCGTGGTCTCTGCGTGTTTACAGTGTTGGTGAGCTCACCTGGTCCTGCAGCAGGGACACTGTCCTCAGGTACCCGTCCAGCTGTCTCAGCTCTCTGGGACACTTCCTGTCCAGCTCCTCCTGGATCTGACGCTCCAGCTTCTGATTGGCCGTCTCCAGACGCTGAACCTGCATCGACCAATCAGAGGTGACAAACAGTGGATCAATTATCAGATGTAATGAGCTGATTGAGCCAAATGTTCTTATGGTGATATAATATTTATTCAGAACAGTCGGGTTTAAAACATGATATGAGAGGTTTTTAATTGTTTCACTGCTTCATTTTATATTTTTTACATTTAGAGGCCTGAACAAGTTAAAATATCAAGAAACGACTTCAATGCAGGAAATCAACAACTGCTGATAAACAAATCACGTGAGTGAACTAAACGTTTTACTATAACTAGTGCTAAGTTGAGTTCTTTACAGGAAACTTCTAATCAGGTTCTTGTTCAACAGAGTACATTCTGGTGGAAAAATAATTTTTTTAACCCTTGTTTTAATAAAACTTAAACACACATCCCCAATACAGCTCGATGTCCTCATTGGTCGCTACAGCCGTGACTGTTTAGATATTCTGCTACTTTTATGTTCTCTTGCACATTAAACATTGAGTATCATTTACAAAGCTACAAACAAAAGTTTCAACTTCTGATGTGTTGTGAACAAACAGAAACATTTGCATATGGCATTTTTGTCTGTTTTTTCTTTTTGCTCACATTTAAAACTTTTTCTCATTATTTGACACTTTGGCCTCGTTTAATATGAACATCAGACATTGTCACGTTATATAAATGAAAGAAAAGAAGGAAAAGAACAGTATGTCCAACTTTAAAGACAAAATAAATAGGTGCTGTAAGGGAAAATAAGAAACTCACTGTACTCAGTTATGGCAAAACTCCTTTAAGAAATCTGGTATTTTTATGTTTTCTGGCTCTTACAACTATAAGTACCGTCATCTTCACAAATTAATCTGAGTATAACGTTGGTCTTCATTAGCTGTGGTTTGATCCTGGAGGTAAAAGAGGAGGGAGGACTTTGTGTGTTTCACCTCATTCATCGAAGAACAAAGCAGATATAAAGAGAAGAACTCATAAAACAAACACAGCATTGGTTTCAGTCCATGCAAAACTCCATTGGAAAATCTGCTATTTTAATGTACCCTTGCTCTTTAAAGAATATTAACTCTGCACTCATAAATATCAGTTTAATTTTGTAATCATAAAACAAACTCAGTCAAAGCAAAACTGGCATTTTTATGTTCTCCTGCTCTTCAAACCATCTTTAATCATCACTTATGGATCCCTGTGTTATTGTCTCATTGTCTGGAAACAGGTTATGTTTTGTTTCCACCTCATCGTGTCCTACCTGCTGCAGGTACGAGGCCAGCCTCCCGTTGAGCTGCTGCAGGGAGACTTTCTCTCCGGACAAACAGAAGCTCCTGCTGCCGTCCGGAGTCGACGCTGCAGCAGCAGGCGGCGTGCTGTAAAGCACCGAGACTCCAGAACCATGATGAGCACGGTAACCAGGACCGGCACGAGTCGCTCTGTTTGCACGGAGAACCTGCCACGGTGTCATCTCACCTCCCACCTATGTTCACTGTTCTGGACCTCCTTTAAATGTCCTTTTCTGCAGAAATCTAGATGTAAATACAGTTTTTGTTTTCTCTTATTCTACTGCTGCATTACATCTGATCCTTCAGCAGCTGTCTAAGCTCCCTGCAGTGGATGTGGAGCTCTCAGGTGTGTTTCTATCACAGGTGTGTCGGAACATTATGGAGCTTAGGTTTAATCTGCAGTAACCTTTAAATGTTGACAGGTTTCTGCAGGACGGCAGCCCTTCCCTTTTAGTGCTCTAGTGTAAATCTCACAGGATCGTGGAGGTCAGGTTTTCACTTGTTCTGCAGATGTTCTGGATCACTGAGTTCTGTAACCTGAGGGCCAAATGCCAACTGTTGAAAACAGATTTAATATGCACGGCTGATTCAACCAATCAAATACTTCATGCAATAAAATAATAAAAAAGTAAACACAGCTGAAACAATATTTATTTTTATAACATAATGTACATTTTTCCGTTTACAGTAAAAGGAGACAGATTTCTTTTAATTTCTCCTGCGTTTTATTATAAAATATGTTTTTTTAATTTTATTTCAAAAATACAGATAGAAACTAATACAGAACTTATATTTTGAATTTCTATTCACATTACTATTAAATAAATGTTTAAACATGTCATGGTTCCTCCACAAACAAACCAAAAAGGATTATGATATGATTATTATTAAAGATGAGGAGGAAAAGAGGTTCTGTTAATTCAAAACAACAATCAATACCTTTAAAAACTCCCTTGAGTGTTTTAATAAGGAAACATGACTGATGTGCGTATATATCTGTAATAGCAAAGACCCGACGACAAAAAGTGTCACCCTTTTGCTGAACACACCCTGGTGGTATTGTTGAAAGCTTCAACAATACATTTACTCAAAAATCATAT